>NC_035449.2:9536069-9836069 GCF_002127325.2 Helianthus annuus
TTTGACGAGCTTGACACTGCTCCGGCGGGTCTTGTTCACTTTCCAATCCGTGACCTCGACAGGTTCTTCAACGAAGTGGAGCGTGTCGTCAATATGAATTTCGTCGGTAGGAATGGCAACGTTAACTTGAGTTGGACTTCTCTTCAGATTGGATACATGAAATGTATCGTGAACATTATTCAGTTCGGCAGGTAGATCCAACTTGTATGCTACGGTCCCAATTCTTTCCAAAACCTTGAAAGGATCAATGTAGCGTGGATTCAACTTCCCACGTTTCCCAAATCGTGCCACACCCTTCCAGGGTGATACCTTCAACAAAACCATATCCCCAACCTCAAACTCCTGAGGTTTCCTTTTCAGATCTGCGTAGGTCTTCTGACGGTCACGAGCCGCACTAATGCGATCTCGGATTTGCGCAATCTTATCTGTAGTTTCCTGAACTACATCAGGACCTACCAATTGTCTATCACCTGCGTCAGACCAACAGAGCGGCGACCTGCACTTGCGTCCATATAAAGCTTCGAATGGCGCGGCACCAATACTGGTGTGGTAGCTGTTGTTGTATGAAAATTCAACCAGGGGTAAATGCTTATCCCAGCTACCGCCTAAATCCATCACACATGCTCTCAGCATGTCCTCCAACGTCTGAATCGTCCGCTCACTTTGACCGTCGGTCTGCGGGTGAAAAGCAGTGCTCATATTCAGTTTTGAGCCAAAAGCTTCCTGGAAGGATTGCCATATCCTCGATACGAACCTCCCATCTCTATCAGAAATAATCGAGAGAGGTACTCCATGGCGTGTAACAATCTCTCTCATGTAGATTTCAGCCAATTTGCTTGTATGATCCTTCTCGCGGATAGGCAAGAAGTGTGCTGACTTTGTTAAGCGATCCACTATCACCCAGATAGTGTCATGGCCTTTTGGCGTTCTTGGCAACTTCGTAATAAAATCCATGGAGATTTCTTCCCACTTCCACTGGGGAATTTTCGGTTGCTGCAGAAGTCCTGAAGGCTTCTGGTATTCCGCCTTAACTTTGGCGCAAGTTAAACATTTGCTCACGTAAATGGCAACATCGCCCTTCATCCTAGGCCACCAGTAATAATCCTTAAGATCCTGGTACATCTTATCCGCTCCAGGGTGGATAGAGTACCGCGACTTGTGAGCTTCATCAAAGATAACCTCTCTTAAACCACCAAACAGAGGAACCCAAATCCTTTTCTCAAAACACAACGTTCCTTCCCTGTTTGGCATCAATATCTTCTCCATCCCACGGAGATATTCTTTCTCAAGGTTTCCCTCCTTGAGAGCTTCCTTCTGTGCTGCACGAACGCGTGAGGAAAGGTCGGTTTGAATTATCATTTCCATAGCCCTAACCCTTATGGGCTTGATTCTCTCTTTACGACTTAGGGCATCAGCGACCACATTCGCCTTCCCTGGATGATACTTGATCTCGCAGTCGTAATCGTTCAACAACTCGACCCATCGCCTTTGCCTCATATTCAACTCCTTCTGGTTGAATATATGCTGGAGGCTCTTGTGATCTGTGAAGATCGTACACTTTGTACCGTAAAGGTAGTGTCTCCAGATCTTCAAAGCAAAAACCACTGCGCCTAGCTCCAAATCGTGCGTGGTATAGTTCTTTTCGTGCACTTTCAGTTGGCGTGATGCGTAGGCGATAACCTTCTGACGTTGCATCAACACACAACCCAATCCTTGACGCGATGCGTCACAATATACCACGAAATCGTCAGTGCCTTCTGGTAGAGCTAAGATTGGCGCGTTGCAAAGCTTATCTTTCAATATCCGAAACGCCTCATCCTGTTTGATTCCCCAATCAAACTTCTTATCCTTTTGCGTGAGGAGTGTCAATGGTTGAGCGATTTTCGAGAAATCCTCAATAAACCTTCTGTAGTAGCCAGCCAAACCCAAGAATTGGCGAATCTCGGTTGGCGTCTTTGGCGTTTCCCAATCTTTGATCGCCTCGATTTTGGTTGGGTCCACGTGGATTCCATCTCCGTTCACCACGTGCCCAAGGAATTGCACTCCTCGTAGCCAAAACTCGCACTTAGAGAATTTGGCGTACAACTGTTCTCTCTTTAGCAGCTCCAGAATGGCTCTAAGATGCTGCTCGTGCTCAGCCTTCGTCTTTGAATAAATCAAAATATCGTCAATGAATACAATCACGAATTTATCCAAGTGCGGCTTGCAAACTCGATTCATCAAATCCATGAACACTGCAGGTGCGTTTGTCAAACCAAACGACATAACGAGAAACTCGTAGTGTCCATATCGAGTTCTGAAGGCTGTCTTTGGGATACTCTCCTCCTGTATCCATAGCTGATGGTATCCAGATCGAAGATCGATCTTTGAGTAAAAGCTTGAACCTTGAAGCTGGTCGAATAGATCATCAATCCTTGGCAAAGGATACCTATTCTTGATCGTCAGCTTGTTCAACTCTCCGTAGTCAATGCACATACGGAAACTACCGTCCTTCTTCTTGACAACAATACTGGAGCTCCCCAAGGCGAGAAGCTTGGTCGGATAAATCCCTTGTCTAACAACTCTTGAAGTTGTGTTGACAGTTCCTGCATCTCAGACGGAGCTAGCCTGTAGGGTGCCTTAGCCACAGGCGCGGCGCCTGGAACTAGGTCAATGCGGAACTCCACTTGTCTTTGAGGCGGCAAGCTAGGCAAGTCTTCTGGAAAGACTTCCGGATATTCCCTCATGACAGGGATGTCTTCGATCTTTGGCTCAGCAGCCCTTTTTATCCACAATGTGTGCCAGAAACGCAACACATCCTTTCTGCAAACACTTCCTTGCCTTTAGGCAGCTAATAATCCTCGACGGCGTCTCACGCTTCTCTCCATGAACAACAATGGTCTCACCATCATCGGTTGGGATACGAATCATCTTCTCGTGGCAAACTATCTCTGTCTTGTTGCCAGATAACCAATCCATCCCCACTACCACGTCGAAGCTTCCCAACTGGACTGGTAGTAGATCTAGAGCGAACTCGCGCTTTCCCAACTCGATTACGCAACCTCGAATCACCTCGTTAGCTTCTACTAACTTTCCATTCGCTAATTCAATCGAGTATGGAATATCTAGCTTACTAGCGGCTAAACCAAGCATATTCTTAAATTCTACGATACGAAGCTATAATCGGCACCAGTATCAAATAGAATGGATGCATAGCGTTGAGTAATATGGGACGTACCGATATCCATGCTTGGATTCCTGGCGTGCTTCCTTAGCCCGGTGTTAGACATCTTTCCCATAATTTTGTCTAATCTCCATTGGGCAATCTTTCCTATAGTGCCTCATATCCCCGCAGTTGTAACATCCCCTATCTTTTCCTTTTCCTTTCTTTCCACGCTTCGTCTCACGCCAACACGTTTCCCTGCTGTGTCCCACTTTGCCACAGTTGTCACACTTCCCATTTTTACATCGCCCGGTATGATGACGTCGGCACCTGTCGCATTTAGGTAGCTTACCCATGTACTCTTTTCTCTTTTTGTTGATGCTACTCGACTGGGTACCCTGTTTGAAATTCGCCAACTTTCTCTTGTTGTCCCCAGATGACTCTACATGAGTCTCCTTCTTCTCCTCAGAGGTTGAAAATTTGTTCATCCTGATTGCCTCTTCAGTCAAGGCTACACTTAGATTGATGGCCTCAGTGATCGTTGCAGGCTTAGATGTCGTCACCATGCTCATGATTTGGGGTGCCAATCCCCAAATGAAACGCTCAATCCTCTTAAACTCCGGATCTACCATGTAAGGAACAATACGCGACAGGACTTGGAACTTCTCCACATACTCAGCTATCTTTGGACCTTCCATCTTCAAGTTCCAGAACTCAGTCTCCACCTTCTGGCTTTCTGTTCTCGAACAGTACTTTTTATACATTAGCTCTTTTAGCTCGTCCCATGATAAAGCATACGCAACAGCCTCGCCCATTGTCTGAACCTGTAGTTTCCACCATGACAGAGCCCCATCTCGGAACAGCCCGGAAATGTACGTGACCTGATCCTCTGGGGCGCATTTGCTCGCACGCAAAACAGTGTCCGTTTTCTCAACCCAGCACACGAAGGCTACGGCACCCCCGGTGCCGTCGAAATGTAGGGGCTGGCAGCCTAAGAACTGCTTGTAGGTGCAGCCGTTGGGTGGTTTGTTTCCGGGGCGAGAGGCCTCGTACTGTGCGATGAACTGTAAGAGACGTTCTTGAAATTCCGCCTCTGAGGTGGGCATGCGCATTTCGCGTCTTGGTGGCATCTTCTAAAAGACGTTTCATGTAGGTTAGGTCGTAGCAGGTAAAATGTACGTATGTATTCAACAATATTAGCACATAACATCTCATGCTATCAATAAATCAGCCACATAACATCTCATGTCATAGAGCATAAACAATAGATCACTGCGATTGCATTGCCACAAATCGAGACCACAATGTAAAGCTTACACGTACATAACTGTATCGTACAACAATAATGACTTAGTAGGGGACGACCCTAGGCAAGTCGTGCGATTGCTGGACATGTTAAGGAATCTCTGGTCTGTCCATTTTCAAATTTCCAGAACTCCACCTTAAGCTTCTGAATTCCAGTCCTAGAACAACATTTCTTCTCAATCATTTCCTTGAGCTCGTCCCAGCTCAGTGCATGAGTAGCATCCGTGCTAAGGGCCTGAACCTGATGGTCCCACCATGAGAGTGTGCCGTCTAGAAATGACCTTGAGGTAAAGGTATCACTCCATTTGGGGCGAACAGTTTGTCTTTCTTAGAATGGAGTCAATCTCTTCGGACCAACGAACAAAAGCAATGGCGCTTCCTGTTTCGTCGAAGTTCAAAGACTTGCAGTTCAGGAACTGCTTATAGGTGCGGTCAGCTGGGGGGGTTATTTCCAGTAGTGCCATTGCTGTGCTAAAAGCGGAGAGCTCCATGTCGTGCAATTGCCTGTGAGTTGCGTTTTTGCAGCTCGGCTTCTATCCTTGGCAACATACTGGTGTTTGTGTCACGCCTGGGTGGCATTCTCTTCTGCCGGAATGGCATGAAGTGGGTTAGACAACTCTCCAATTGTCTATGAGATACATAGCACCATAAGCCATCATGTACTCACCCAATTTTACACAATGTATGGGTGGGGAAATAAATTTTCTGAGCCTCCACATAGGCTTGCCAATTTGGCTTGTTGCTTGAAATAGAATGAACTCGAGGCTTCATCGCCTTGGTCATTCGTGTTCGAGTTATTTCCTGCTACATTGGTTTTCATTAGCTTGGCCCGCAGAGTCCACCAGGATTTCTGTGCACTACAAGTCGTTATTACGTGGGCCCCCGTAATAATAAATTGTCTTGCACAGTTACCCCAAATTTTCTCTCGTCCAAGCAGATGATCAATCAAGGAGCAACAGCGGGTGCATTGGCATGAACAGGGTCATGCTCCAATGCGGTGTTAGGAGCAACGCCTGGCTCAGGGGCCACGGCTGGCTCCGGATCAACAAACTCCATCTCAAAATCAGCTGGATCAACCATCATGGAGGGGTACAGGATCCTCCAAGGGCTGGTTTAAGTGTATGGACTCAAAGTCATGGTCTGGATCAAAACTGGGTGGAAGAACAAGATCACCCTCAGTACTGTGATCCAACTCAAAGCTGTGTGTGGGAAACGGTGCAGCTGATGATGCCGTATCAGGGTCGGCGTCGTGTGAATGGTGCTGCACTCCCTGTATATGCGAAAGATGGATTCAGCAACTCAAATGAGTCTGGGACAGGGGAATGGGCATGAGTTTCCCCTGCAGGTGCGTTCGCCAACAGTAGGCTATTACCAGCAGCAATAGGGCCTCGCCCTCGAATGGGTCCTTTTCTAGTAGATCGTTATCGTCGTCAGAGGCCACGTCGGGGGGGGGGGGGGGGGGCATATCAACAACAGGATACGCGGCAAGGGGCACAGGAGCAGGGATCACTGCGAGTGGCAAATTCCCAACAAGATGGCCATCAGTAGGCTCTGCTACGACATCAGGCAGCGCAGAGGGGCTGAAAGTCGTCATCGTCTGTGCCGGTAGTATCGGAAACGTACACCTCGTGCTCCGATGAAACTATGTCGTCTGATACTATGGCCATGGGATTCGTAGTGTCCATCTCTCCAGCACATGATGAAAGCATGACGTTTGTAACACAACACATATACGTATAATAATCAATCATATATTCATTTAGACATGTAAGTCAACAATAAAAAAATCAAATAATTCTCCTAGTCCCACTAGCCTCTCAGTCTCCTAGACTGACATTCCTAGTCCCACTAGCCAAATTCTTCCCAGTCTCTAAGACTGCTCTATCATCCACCTCGATCTCTTAGACCCAGCCTCGGCCTCCAAGACCGAGCCTCAGCCTCCAAGACTGAGCCTAAAACAACAAACATCTACCTCGATCTCTAAGATCGAGCCTCGGCCTCCAAGACCGAGCCTCAGCCTCCAAGACTGAGCCTAACATAAATAACATCTACCTCGATCTCTAAGATCGAGCCTCGGCCTCCAAGACCGAGCCTCAGTCTTCAGGACTGAGCCTAATAATGAATAAATGAAATGTGCTCAACATTTGTTTATAAAGACGTTTTGGATCTGGACTTAAGTGGTATGCAGAAAATGTTTTCGTGAGAGCCCTAGTGATCATAGTCTAGACCCGAGAAGGAATCCTAGTTCGCTATGATCAGAGCTCTGATACCAAGCTGTCACACCCTGGCTTTGCGGAAGCGTGGTTAATTTGGTGTGACTTCTTAATACCATAGCTTAATCATAACAAAGCTATATGAAATAAAATCATGCAAGAATCATCCATTAAGTTTTAAAAACCAAATACAGTACCATTGTTTTAACGAGAAACACGCCCTAACAACCATATCCTTATTCAACAAACATTACGAACCAAAACATAACATGAACACAGTTTAAGGACTGTGACTTGTCCAGGAAAGAGTCACATCCCTTAAACCCCGGATGATCTTGGAAACTAGTGCAGCGGGAAAACGTGCCATACCGTGCCAGACCTTTTAATTCCCTGAAATACATGTAAGTTGAAAAATCAACAATAATGTTGAGCGAGTTCATGTGTAGTGAGTAAGTAAAACCTTTGTAATATGTCTGTAAGTATGAAAATTCCTGGTACGTAGCCATAAGGAAAAAGAGATCAATTAATGTGTAGCTAATACATTAATAAGTGAAATGGCCTAGGAAGCACTCAAACCTGTAACGCGAATTTCATACCGGTCCTTCCGGCGGAACGACATAGTCACCACATGCAGCCACACGCTGGCTCATGCGTGGGGCTCGCAACACCCGATAGATCTATCACTCATGCCTCTCGGTCCTTATACAAGGATTAATGGTCTTACGAAAATAGCCTACCCATTCACATGATCTAGGTAATAACCCTCCTTACGCTATCCATACCATGTAAAAAGTACTTGTAATCACAGTAACATGTATTTCACCCCCGCAGTTTAGAAAACTGAAAACAGTTAAGAGAAAAGGGGGACATGAACTCACAGTGAGTGCGTCACAATACCAAGTAATCCAAATGTCCAACAGCTGTGCAACGACCTACATGTGCTAATTCTATTAGACGGATGGCCATGCCTTAGCTTTATAGTTTACATTTTCGGGGAAACAGTTAGACAACCGTTCCTTGTGTATACTTGGTAATTTAATTTCCTTCCCAAGGATGGAGGATTTAATGCATGTGTATTTGTATCATCTTATTAAGTCCCACTTAATATATTTTTACTTCTCATTCCAAAATATAAATATCTTTCTCAAAAATATTATATTTTCTCTTCACTTAATATTTTCCAAAAATAACACGTTGACAAAATACGCGTTTATGAATATTTCCGCGTAATGCGTAAGTTACGTTTTAACGATTAAGTGGTAATAGTAATTACCGTTGTAACTTATATGTTTGTCGTGTAAGCGTTTGTATTATTTTGGGTTCGTCAACGTTTGTAAATATTATTTTTACTCTAAAAATAATATTTATATATTTCCACAAAATAATCATATACAGTGTGGTGAAAATATATTTATTAAGTATATATATTTATCACGTTTAGTTTTGTGAAAATCCCACCTCCGAATATTTGTAAATAAGTCATGGCGAAATATATTTTGAAAACATGTCAAAAGTAGTCTAACACTTGTAAATAATTCAAAGTGTTAGATTTTAGAAAATTTCGCCAGAGTTTCCCCTGTAACTGGAGGTGGCCACGCTTTCGAGCGTATCATTTTCTTTTACAAAATCACTTCAACAATTCTTTTAAATCAACCAATCAATTTCCAACACTTCAAAAAAGTTTCAACACATCATACTTGCCAACTTGTATGTAAAATCGCATTATTACATGAACTTGTAGTTTTTCTAAAAACTATTGTGTAGATCTCGTTATATTTAGTGGATCTATGTATATAATAGTTTAGTCTTATAAAAACCCCGTTTTTAGAACAAATCTTCCTTTACAACTTCCCGACAACTTTTATAAAAATTGTCACTTTGTCGGATCTTTCGTTTCGCAAGTGTTTATACACTTGTAGTTTGTAAAAATCATCTTTGTTAGTATGTTATCCAACTTATATAAAACATGATTTTCTCGATACTTGGTTCTACGAACATACCACTTGTACATACGTAGATCGGCTCGTTTTAAATACTATTTTTCATGTCAAAACACTTTTACACAAGTTCATGTTTCCCGTGTGGTGGAGTTTCACCTTTTAACCCTCGTACCGCTAGAAACAAGCTTATGTTAAGATACATGATCTTAACAAAGTCGGGTTAAACGATGATAAGAGCCACCACATCGTAGATCGGGTCTCTACAACCAACATATTCGAATACTACGACTTTTACACGCGTTATAAGCTTTTAACCAACAATATTCGAGTTTTAGTAGACTTTATAGATTCAAAAGATGGGTTACCGACTTTTAACCGTTAAAAATCCTTTTAACCACTTTAGATACGATCAAGAGCGAGTTTTAAATGTTATACCTCTAGCTCGGGGCTAGGGAAGATCTTTGGCGAAAATGGCGTGGATAAAAGCAAATGAACGAGGTCCTTCAACCTCCGTTTGCTTCAAAGCTCCTAATGCGTGATCCCCGACACTTGTGTGAGCTTGGAATGGCAAGACAAGAACTCGAAAATATGATGGATGGGTGTGGGGAGTTCGGCCGAGAAGAGAGGGAGCAAGAGAGAGAGTAAAGTGTTGGTGAAAATGGATGGGTTAACTCTTGTGCTTAGGGTTGGTTTTATAGGCAAAGATTGTGCCATCGTCCAACGGTTTCTTATACCTCTAGATATCCACGAAATCTAATATAATAATCAAAAGGTTGTACCCCTAGTTCCATTAGAATGGAACCGGCCTAACGGGGGGGGGGGGGGGGGTCACCCGGTTGGATCTTGATTGTTCAGTTAGTGTTCAGTTAAGTTAAATAGGTTACTTTTAGAGATTAACCCCGTTAGTTGTTTAACGCGCTATAAAGCGGGTGTTAGGGTAATCAGGGACCCTAACTGGCTCAGAAAAAGGCTAATAATATTTCTGGCAATATTTTTATGTTCCGGGTATAGTCCGGTTGTTCGGTTGGATATAGTAATCCGTTAAAGTGCTTAAGTAATCCTTTAAGCGTCGTCAATAATATTTTAGCGACACAATTTATTCTGCAAAGCGTCAGGAATATTTTCTCATGTTCTGGCACTTTATTAATTAGCTAGAAGTTAGTATGTAAATAAAAGTGCTGTGTTTTGTGCTTAGAGTACGTTTTAGGCACATCCAATCTCTGTATCTTATTCCTAGAGACGCAATTATACAACCCTTGTATCCCCACACACACTATGGGTGTAGTAAAATATTTCTGGCTCATTCAGGCCTTTAGAGGCAGTGTTTGCCTGATGCTGGCTATATCAGCATGTCAAATAGGTTATCCGTTCAAATGCTACTGTGCTTTTGTGCATCATGTTTGTCACTAGAGTTCAGTAAGTAAATAATGTAGTGACGGAAAAATCAAGGTATGATGCAGATATGTATAAGTATCAACAATCAAGTAGCAGTTTATCAGAAATCTCAGTTAAGCACAGTAATTAGGCAACAATTAATAGTTAATTAAGTCGTACGGATACCTGGTTTAGTGAGGGTTGTCACACCGCACCACTCCCCGCATAGTGCTCCGTATACCCTTACTAGTAGCAATTTTTTACAAAATGGTACAATTGCCATTCCTAATGATTTAGATACAATTGTCATTTGTAACGGCGATTTCTTACGTATCTCCTCTAGTAATGGCTATATGCTGCAATTAAGTCATATCAACTATTCTTGGTCGTCGCCTGTGTGTATACATTTGTAACGGCGATTTCTTACGTATCGCCTATGTTTTTTTTTTTTCAAGTTTTTAGCATCCCAAATATTTTTACAATTTTCAATGAATAAGCACCATCAGTTATTTCTCATTTCCAATTTTATCTCACATGATGCGTTTTTAAACTTTAAAATTTCCAGAATTAATAGACGAGGAAACATGTTGGGAGTCAGCAATAAACACTCTTTGCTCCCAGGAACATGTCTGGCTTTGATAAATATGGAATAAGTTAAGGAATAAGGAGCATTTGACATTTCTTAAGCTTTATATTAGCTTTAAAGAAATCATTTTCATGTATTCTAGTTAATACTAATGATAGTTAAAGAAAATATTATGATGTATTTTAGTTACCTAGTATTCTTGGGCACATATATTTTGTGCTTTTGGTTATTTGGTGTTTTTAGAAGGGGTAGGCTAAATGTATCCCCTCTTATTACTTTTTATACCCCCCTTCCATAAAATCACATTAAAACTTGTAATATTTACCCCTCATACAAATTATCATTTTAAAAAATATTCTCTTTGTTACAAAATAAATTCAAAAGTGTAAAAGTTCTCGGATATTGTTTTTAAAGACACTTTTCAAATAGTATTTTGATTATGTTTTTTTATTGAACATCTTTAAAAATAAGTACTAACATTTTTTTTATAAAAACAATAAAAAAAAGTTTTGAGCTCTCTTTTTAAAAAAATCTATATTATGTTTTTCCCTTGTATAGTTTATATTTTAAAGATCTTACTTTTATAATTTTTAGTACTTTAAATGTGCTTATAAAATAATTAATAATTTTTATTTATTAAAAAGTAATAAAGTTTTTTCTTTTTAAAATAGTGTTTATAACCCTAGCACATATTAATCATTCAAACCATCTATGTAAGTAAACAAATAAACAATATGTACTAAAATAATTTTATCAAACTATAAATTAACGGTCTATATAAGTTCAAATTTAATTAGTGTAAGTAGTATGTTATAAAGAAGTTAAAAGCAATTTAGGACTTTCGATCGAAGTCGACACTTTAAAAAATATGTTTTTTTTTAAATTGTATACTATCTTAAAAACCAAAGTCGGTGGAGTTTCCACCGGCTTTGGTTGGCCCTTTCACTTTTGGAGTTAGTCCATTTTACTCCCTTCTATGTTTTTATTACCCTTCTACTTTGACATTTAATGTTTTTAACCCCTACCTTTTTACTAATTTAATTTTCCATCACTAACTTTTGTTTATTAAATTCTTTTGTTTACCTCTATCATTCTTTTACTTTAAAAAACTTTTTTTACGTGCATATTTTTATGTACGTATAAATATAAATTTGAGTGTGTCTATGTTTTAACGTAATTTTTTTTTGAGACAAGTCAGGTCAAATATAATACGTTTTCGTTTAAAACCATATTTATGTGCATATTTTTATGTATGTGTCTATATTAATTCGAGTTGGTCTACGTTTCGACGTAAACTTTTTTGGGAAACAAGTCAGGTCAAATATAATACGATTTCATGCTTATATAGGTTATACCGAGTTCAATCTAATACGTCGAACTCACACGTTTTCGTATGGTTAACGCATCACATGACGTTTGGACTAATCCATTCGATATCTCCGATGTGCCTGCGCCGCAACGCGCGCGGGCTTATTACTAGTTATGGAAAGAGGGTATGGAAAGTAACAGGAGGGGGTACATTTAGTAGCCCATTTTAAAATTCGTACCCTGCACCTTCAAGCTTTAAATAAGATTTCTGTTGGCTGTTAAATAAAGAAACTATTCTCTGTTGTCATGTTGTTCAAAGACTTGTACTAATACAATTATTTACATAACTTCAATTTTGAATAATAAAAAAACATAGATAAAACACATCCAAACCTAAAAGTAAAAAACATAAAAAAAAAACTAAATAATAATAGTAAAACAGAATAAGTATGAGTTTATTGGAGAACACTAAAAAATAGGGAACGGGGACAGTGCATTTAACATGTTAAATAAATCATAAAAATTCAATTTAAAAAGCTAAAATTTATTTTTTTTCAAAATTTAAACTTTTCTATATAAAGATGTGTAGAAGTTATTACAATTAAAAATTTTCTAAATTTTTTTACTCTTTTTTAAACATTTTTTATATTTTAAATTTTGAATTTTTTTAATAAAAAACTCCAAAAAATAAACATTTAAAAAATTAAATTTTAACATAATAATTGCATGGTTCCCCGGTTTCCACTTTTTAGTGTTCCCAAATGAACCCTTCCCAATGAAATAATATTAACCTAGAAGACTCGGTCAGCAATTGTACTCAAATCGCCATCAGGAATGATGACAATTGTAGGATATTCAGAATTTTTCTCAATATCATACCGATACATACTCTACTTACAAGGATTACATATTTCTTCCATCGCCGTTAGTAATGGAAAGGAATAATTTCATATATACCCTTACAAACTTGAAAATTTTCATATATAAGCAACAAAAACTAAAAATATGATATATGTCCTTACAAATTAGTTAAAATATCAAATATACCCAATTTATTAAAAATAATCTAATAAATAATCATTTTACCCTTATTTTTTAATTTCAAGTTTTCATATATGATCATCTTTAAACTTCATATTTTTGTATAACACATTTTAAGTTTAAATTTATTTCTTTTCCCATAAACAATAGGATTCTTCATATATAATATTTAAGCTAAATAAATTAAGTTAAAAATGACTAATATAATATATGAAGTTAAAGGTCATATATATGAGATTTCAAAGTTTTAGAAAAAAGGGTAAAATTGTCATTTATTAAATTGTTTTTAATGAATTGGGTATATATACACTACTAGAAAATAGGTCTAATACAACTTTTTAGAAGCAACCCTTTTCAAATGAGTTGCATTTGTCTCTAATGCAACTTTATTGAACATAAAGGTTGCATTAGAAGATCTAATGCAACCTTGTTATTTAAAAGTTGCAATTTTTACTAAAAATTGCAACTTTTTTCTTAAAAGGTTGCAAATTTTACTGAAATTGTAACTTTTGTTATAAAGGTTGCATTGTGAAAATGTAAATGCAACTCTAATTTTAAAATGTTGCATTGTTAGAAGTTAAATGAAACTCTTATTTTAAAGGTTGTATTGTTGGAAGTTAAATACAGTTTGTATAGCAAATGAAAGATAAAAATTCAAAAAATAAAGTCGCTTCCAAAAGGATATTGAACGTGTATGATTTACATCGATCAAAAGTCATATACTAAAATACCGGTACCGATTCCGAAAATACTATTACCAAAACTGATGTCGGGTCGGTATTGGTTCGTTTTGTCACGCTACCAGTACCATACCGACAAATGTTATACAGCTTACGATACCAAAAAATACTCAATACAACTCCTTTTCCAACAAATATATACTGATCCAAAGAAAAACTAAATACATCACAAACGCAAATTTGTTAAGAAAAATCAAACGAATATAAACAGTGAATTTAAAGCTTAAAAACACATTATTTCAAACAATATACATTTTAATATATAATATTAATTCATACAATATACATTATATTATAATATATAATATATATAAGTATATATAATGATAATAATAATAATAATAATAATAATAATAATAAGACCAACCCGTAGTGGTGAACAAAAATAATGCCCCCATCATGGGGCATTATCCGACACATGGCATCCTAGTCAGCGTTGGGCATTATAGCAAAAGTGGCGTATTGGGGCATTATTCCAATAACGCCCATATTATTTTTAATGCAAAAAAAAAAAAAAATCAAATGGATGTCAGGTTGAAAAGTGAAGTGTCGGAATTGAGGCATGTGGGTATCTCAAAAGTCATTGGTGGACAAAAGTGGTTGTCAGAGGCATCTCAAAAGTGATTGGTGGGTCAAAATATATATAAAGCAATTTGGGCGTTTTAAATAAAATGCCAGCAACAAAATTTTTCAAAAATAACGCCGGAAAACGCAACGCCGGCCGTAATGGGGGTGGGGGCGTTTCCGGGCGTTTTTTTGCAATTTTTTTTTTAAATCACACCCCACTACGGGTGGTCTAACAACGTTAACTTTAGCTTGCCCCCAAATTGATTTTATTACCTATAATGTTTAATATATAAAAAACGAAATATAAATTTTATTTTCCTCACATCCCTAAAAAAAATACCCCCAAATTCAAGTTTTTTTGTGCTATTACCCGGTCACTACCAAATTACAAATCTCAAACTTCCCTCTCTCCCAAAATTTCCCTCCTATACCCTAAATCAATTTCCCTCTCTAGAATTGATAATCCATTTTCCCTCTATGCAGATCTACACCAAGGTTAATGGAGCACATAACTATCGCACCAATGGGAGTCACCACCACCGGTGTTCTCTCTCTATCTCCCTTTGTCCACTTCACCACCATCGCTGACTGTTGACCACCGTATGCTGCTGCAATCCGACGTCCCAGTGCCCTTGCCCCTTTACGATTTGCCAGCCTGGTCCAAATTTTGTAAGACTTTTCTCGTTTCTGCACATTTCTAGGATCATCATAAACCCCCTAAATTTTTAGTCGCGTTGATATTCTTATTGTTAATTTGAATGCCATGTTTGTTCCCAATTTTATGTTGTTTGCTGTTGTAATTTTGCTACCTTTTATAACTTAAGTGATTTTATTGTATTGTGAAAGTTGTATGATTCACCTACCCTTTCATTCGAGTCCAACAATTTTTGTATGTTTATTATTGTCATAATTTTATACATAGAATGTATTTTCTGCAGATGTAAAAGAAACATAAGATGATGAGTGTATTGTGGGGTTACTATTAAAATTAATGACCTGTCTAGTATACAGTTTCATTAGTTAGCATAGTAGCTTCTTTTTAATAACTTTCCTTAGACTGCAGGGAGTGGGGCGTTGGTTGGGGCGGGTAAACCCCTTCAACGCCGGTTGCTCCATTCTGGGTTGGCGTTGGTTGGGGCGGTGCTCCTTTGGCATGGGTCGGGGGGGTGTGACTTGGCTGGCTTTGGTTGGCTACTTTAATTAAAAAAAAAATTTCACATGGCTGGCCACGCCACGCCCCTCATTTTTCACCATAAGCTTGTGGATCCCACCCTCATCACGTGTCGAGCAATGCCCCCAACCCAAGCCCCTTCACTCTCCGCAGTCTTAAAGACTTTTGTATTCGGATTATCTATATTATGGTTTAAATATATGAATTGTCCATTAAATTAAAAGTTCAAGTCAAAACCAATATGTTTTTTTCATGACATCAACTCTTCATTGACATGCTATATGCTTTTTTATTTTCTCAAAGAAAATATGATGTTGATAAATCTTGGATTTTTGAATGACAACCATTATTTTAATCTTTGTACGTTAAGTGGTCAAGTTCCTTGTTTTGATTTACATCTGAAGTAATCATATTGATTTGCAACTGCAACTGTATGGAAATAGATTGCTTCATTCCAATTCTTAGTTTGTCTCTAAATATTCATATGTTCTATCTGATTGAGTAACATGATAAACTTGCCCCAGTTTTTGTCCTGTTTGTGTTTCCTGGTACATATTCTATTTTCTTGTTCTTGTACTGTATTATTAGATTAAATATAACGTGTGTGATCGGTGATTGATCTGGAGACTATAGAATTGATTTATAAGGGGATAAACTGATGATTGTAAAAGATAAAACCTTTCTATGTTGTTTTTGTTTATGCTCTGATTAGGGGTGCAAACAAGCTGGCCCGAGTTGAGTCTGTGCTTGACTAGGTTTGAGCTCGAGCTCATTTAACTTATGGAACCTTGAAGCTTGAGCTTGGGTCGTTGGTAGTTTTTCAAGCTCGAGTTCGGCTAGGGCTCGGGTTGTTTATTATTTATAAATTAGTTATTATAATTATTATTTAATACATAATTTAGTTAAATTTTTTTCATAATTTTATAATAAACAATTATTATTGTTTAAATACATATTTTATATATAAATTATAAATATATAAACAGAAGGCTTGTTTAAGCTGACAAGCTTGGTTTTAAATTGCGTAATGCGCTCTGATGGAAGGAGTGAGTTGATTGATAACTATTTTTATAGTAACTGTTGTGCTCTTACTTTATCAAAGACATATTGTCAATTGGTATTATAGTAACTGTTGTTTGTCTGTTTGGAATGCTTTACTACCTGTATATTGTGGAGATAGAACAATCAATATTAGTTTTGCTATGATGAATTACATTATATTCTAGGCAGGTGATGTCACACCCCCGCTTTCCACGTGTCACCGGTGGGCCCGGTGTGGGGTACAGTGACGTAGTTGGCATTGTCATAGACAATCAACACAATATAATAATGCACAGTGGAAGCAGAATAGAAACATTTCAACTTTTAAATAAAGTGTAATAATAAATATCACAGTAGTTGAAATGGATCCACAGGCGGATCAAATAAAAATAGAAATAAATAGTTCAACAGATAAATGTCGTCCGAGTTTGCGAGACTATTGTGGACGCTCTCTAGGAAACAGCCAGCCTATTTCCGTATAGTACCTGCACTTAATCTTTTGGGAAAAATACGTCAGTTTACACTGGTAAATACAAATCGACTGACTCATTTTGAAAATGATTGAAAATTCATTTAAATGCACAAGGCATAAATATTTTATTAACTTGGGATAATTATATAATATAAACTTGTGAACGAATTACATGCACTTATATCTCTGGTGGCCCGGGATCTACTGTCCGGGCTAGAGATTTAATTGACACACCACCTTAAAGAGTTATACACGACGAGTGTACGCCTACACTCCGTGCTCTGGTCGTGGCCATCTCGTAAGATAATGCCAAGGATATCCGGGACATGGTCAATAACCCCCCAAAGCCTTTAAGTAAGACAAAACTGTTTAAACGAAGTCGCACAAGCTATTCAAGACTGTACACCTATAAGGAGCAGGACTTGTGCGCCCGATCAAGCGGTATTTTAAATACCGTACCCCAAGCCCGTATAGGGAAAATAAGTCAAAATGTATTTACCTGAGCAAGTATAAGTCACAAACGATAAGTGGTGGTAGCTTTTACCGGGCCTCCTAATCTGGAACAAAGGTTTATAATTAACCTATTAGATTCCTAACGGCCTTTTATTTAAGCCTAAGCTTTGACCGGTTAGTTTTAGGAATGATACGGTTTACGCACGATTAAGCGAAAGACCGGATAGAATGTGATTTAGACCCGACAAGTTTGAATACTTGTATATTATGGGTATACTAAATACATTCTGGATTTTGAAATAAAAATGATATCGTTTGGCCCGTTTCGGTCAATTTACGCAAACTAGTTACGTAAACCGAACCGAACGCGAAAAGGACGATACGGGTAGACCAAAGATTCAAATGCAAGTTCCCTGAGATAATATGCTTAAAATATGATATTATATCAGTAAGTTATGTCCTATATTGCCCGGAATAATTTTAAACCCAATCCATGCCTTAGAAGGGCATTTTGGTCATTTAAAAGTTAATAAAAGGGTAAAATTAGAAATCTGAGTTTCGGGTCTGGTTCATACAGTAAATATACTTAATATAACATATTATAACAGTAGGGTATGACCCATATATCAAATTTATCATTTAAAACCAAACTATGCACCGTAGGGGTATTCTAGTAATTTCACAAGGGCTAAAAACGCCAAAACTGGAAGTCTGAGTTTATATACTTATACTTACTGTTTTTATGTAAAAATATGCTAAACACATCAGTAGGTATAGGTCTTATATGTTTAAAACAATTATAACGCTTACTATGCGCTTAAAACGCTAAATATGCGATTTAAGGGCGTTTTCGGGTTTTCAAATAAAATCTGAG
This sequence comes from Helianthus annuus, assembly GCF_002127325.2. NCBI lineage: Eukaryota > Viridiplantae > Streptophyta > Magnoliopsida > Asterales > Asteraceae > Helianthus > Helianthus annuus. Next base: position 9,554,297 of record NC_035449.2, read on the forward strand.
ATTTTTATATTTCCAGAATACTTAAAATAATTTATTCATCATATAAAATCAGTAGAAAAAGGTTTCGGGTCAAAAGGATGTGTAAAACTCATTTTATGGCTAAAACGGTCAAAACCGACATAAGCCGAAATGACTAGGCGATCTAGGATCCGTTCAGCCAAAAATTAATTAAAAATCATCAAAATTCCCAGAATATTATAATACATCAGTTGGTAAAAAGTTCTGCATCAATACGTGGCCAGAAACGGGTTCTACGCGAAAAGGACCGTTTATGTAAATTTATAATATAGTTTTACGCTAATGGCCATAACTCACAATCTGGACCACCAACTGATCCGAAATTTTCGGTGCAAGTTCATATATTAAAAATAAAGATTTCTATCCTTTCACTTTTTCAAAAATCACGTTTTATATCAAAAAGGGCAAGATAGTCAACTTTATGCATAAATCGGAAACATGCATTCGAATAGGCTAAACATAGATTCAATCAAAGAAAATTCCAGAAAGTTCAACTAAAATAAAATTAGTCAAAAATACTTTCCAATACAGATCTCGAACATGCATGTACGAATCCGAATCGATAGTCTACGAAATAATCGTTTTACAAGACTTTCGGTTCCGATTCGTGGCTATACTATAGATTGTCGAGTTGATGATGATTAAAACACATTCTTATATATATTACAAGTTATTTTTAATGATCAATCAGGTTGCATGTCATCTATATCATTAATCATGTCATTTTTCACAAAAATCGCTTCTGTTGACTTTTTAGAAATAGGTTTGACTCGACATTAAGCATGCATGTAGTGGGAATCAGTTAGTACCCTTTAGAGGGTTTGTTTCCCACATAAATACCAATCTATAACAAGTTTCAATTCGAGAAATGACTGAAAGAAATCCGTTTAATCAGAAAGTCAAAGGTTATGAACACCCAGTTTGACTTTTAGCAATAATCACTACAAAAACGGATAAAAGAACGAATTGAAGGCTTACAAGAGTCCTATAGATGTTTAGTGAACACTAGGATCGGCCTTGTTGCTCAGATTGTCTCCAGGAAGCTTGCCTTGAGAGTTCTTGAGAGCTCTTGTGAGAATGTGTTCTTGATCAATTGCAAATGTCCAAGAAAATGATCAATAATCTGATTTAAAGGCACAAATTCGAGGTTCCTGTAGTAGTAGGCATGCATGGCATGTTATTGGGCTAATTGGAGGCAAGTTACAACTGTAATGCACTCAAATTCGGACTCAAATCAACCAAAATACGATTTCTGGTCGCTGGGCAACCCACGCGGCCCGCTTGGGCTTTCCCAGGCGGGTCGCCTGACCCCTGGTTCAGCCAAACAACTTTCACACATTGGCAGCTTTGACCCCTGAACTTGTACGCGATGTTTCGGCTACTTTTCTCGACCCGTAAACCCCCAAACTTGGTTTTTAAGAACCTTAGGACTTTTACCAACATGGTAATGCCCTCGGATAACTTTGCGCTCAACCGAAAAGCCTGAAATTCGATGTTGACGCTTTTAGTCCCTTAAGTACGGTTTTGGCCATAACTTTCTCATACATTGACGAAACTTCATGAAATTTTTACCACATATTCTAGTGAGTATATTTTAGCTATACAAAGCTTCGGGTCCGCCAAAAGTTCACTCAGAGGTATAAATTAAACATGTTGACACTTTTGGCCCCTATAGTTTGCAATACTTCACTTTCGTGCAATTTCCGCGTCGTATGATCCATGAACCATCCGTTAAAGGTTATAAACATTATGTGGGGTTATCATAGAGCCTATTTATCCATTGTTGACACTTTGGACCCTTACGTTCCATAGTTTTCACTGTTTGTCACTTTTAGTCCCTCTAAAGTATGTTTTCACATAACGGAACCTTATGACACGTGTCAAGACATTATTGGACGAAATTTTTCGAGGTGTTACATCCTCACCCCCTTAAAAGAAATCTCGACCCCGAGATTTATTCAAACAAATGGGGATATTTCTCTTGCATCGTGGATTCCACTTCCCACGTGTATTCGGGACCTCTACGGGCATCCCATTTGACCTTTACAATAGGCACATGCTTCCTTCGAAGTTTCTTTACCTGTCGATCCTCAATCGACAAAGGTTTTTCAACAAACTTTAGACTTTCGTCTATGTGTATATCTGTATGCGGTATAACCAGTGATTCGTCAGCGAAACACTTCTTCAAATTACAAATATGGAACACATTATGAATGGCAAGCTCTTCAGGCAAGTTTAACTTGTAAGCGACTGCCCCGACACGTTCGATTATCTCGAAAGGTCCTATGTATCTCGGGCTCAGCTTGCCTTTCTTTCCAAATCTCATCACACCTTTCCAAGGTGATACCTTAAGCAACACTTTTTCACCCACATCGAAGTGAAAATCCTTGCGCTTAGGATCCGCATAACTTTTCTGCCTATCCCTGGCAGCTTTCAAACGATCACGGATCTGAACGATCTTGTCTGTCGTCTCAAAGACGATATCTGGTCCAGACAGCTGGACATCTCCAACTTCTGCCCAACAAATGGGCGATCTACACTTCCTACCGTATAGGGCCTCAAAAGGCGCAGCTTTTATGCTGGAATGGTAGCTATTGTTGTAGGAGAATTCAATCAGTGGTAGGTTCTTATCCCAACTACCACCCAAGTCGATCGCACATGCACGAAGCATGTCTTCTAAAGTTTGAATAGTACGCTCACTCTGACCATCGGTCTGAGGATGGTAAGCCGTACTAAAATTCAAACGAGTGCCCAACGACTGTTGGAAACTCTTCCAAAAATGTGACGTATATCTAGTATCTCTATCAGAGATAATAGATATAGGTATACCATGTAGCGCTACTATCTTATCGACGTATAATTGAGCTAACATATCTGAGCTATACGTCTCTTTGATGGGTAGAAAATGAGCTGACTTAGTCAGTCTATCTACAATGACCCATATGGTATCATTTCCCTTTTTCGTCTTTGGCAACTTGGTGATAAAATCCATTGTCACCATTTCCCATTTCCACTTGGGAATTTCAGGTTGCTGTAGCAAACCTGACGGCTTCTGATGCTCAGCCTTGACCTGCGCACAAGTCAAACATTTGGCCACATACTCGGCCACGGACTTTTTCAAACCAATCCACCAGTAGTTTGATTTCAAATCCTGGTACATCTTATCAGCTCCAGGATGAACGGAATATTTAGAGCTGTGGGCTTCCTGGAGGATAACATCCCGAAGTCCTCCATATACTGGAACCCATATTCGTCCGTTTAGTCGTAACATTCCATCCTTGTCGTGGGATAACTGCTCCTCAGTTACTCCCAACTTTTCTGCAGGATAGTTAGCTTCCAGCACAGCTTCCTTCTGTGCAGCTAACACCCTTTCATTCAAATTATTCCTTATTTCAATGCGCTTGGCATTGATTCTGATCGGTTTAACCCTTTCCTTTCTACTTAAGGCGTCGGCAACCACATTTGCCTTGCCTGGATGGTATCTTATCTCACAGTCATAATCATTGAGAGTTTCCATCCATCGCCTTTGACGCATGTTCAATTCCTTCTGATTGAACAGATGCTGAAGACTCTTGTGATCCGAATAAATTATGCACTTGGTTCCATACAAGTAATGTCTCCATAGCTTCAATGCAAATACAACCGCACCCAATTCCAAATCGTGGGTGGTGTAGTTCTTCTCGTGCACCTTGAGCTGTCGAGAAGCGTAGGCAATGACTTTGCCTTTCTGCATGAGTACGCAACCCATGCCAGTATGTGATGCATCACAATACACCACAAATTCATCTATACCATCGGGCAATGTCAATACTGGCGCATTGCTCAGCTTCTGCTTCAGAATGTCAAAGGATTCCTGCTGCTTAGGGCCCCAATCAAACTTAATCTTCTTACGGGTCAATGAGGTTAGGGGCGCAGCAATCCTTGAAAAGTTCTCGATAAATCGCCTATAATATCCTGCCAATCCGAGGAAACTGCGAATCTCGGTAGGCGTCTTCGGCTCCTGCCAATTCATGACTGCTTCGACTTTAGCGGGATCTACTTGGATACCGCGCTCGCTTACAACATGTCCAAGGAATTGGACTTCTCGAAGCCAAAATTCACACTTCGAGAATTTGGCATAAAGCTTCTCTTGATTCAAAAGTTTGAGAATACAACGAAGGTGTTTCTCATGGTCAGCTTGGCTCTTCGAGTAGATAAGAATGTCATCAATAAAGACGATGACGAACTTATCTAAATAAGGTTTGCAGACGCGATTCATGAGATCCATGAACGCGGCTGGTGCGTTAGTGAGCCCAAACGGCATCACTAGGAACTCGTAATGTCCATAACGAGTCCTAAACGCGGTCTTGTGCACATCTTCTTCTTTGACTTTCAGCTGATGATAACCTGACCTCAGGTCAATCTTGGAGAAATAACTTGCTCCTTGCAACTGATCGAACAGATCGTCGATCCTGGGTAACGGATACCTATTCTTGATAGTGACCTTGTTAAGCTCACGGTAATCGATGCACAGACGCATCGAACCATCCTTCTTTTTAACGAACAAGATTGGCGCTCCCCAAGGAGACGAGCTAGGTCTAATAAAACCTTTGGCTAAAAGCTCATCCAACTGCGTCCTCAACTCCTTCATCTCCGTTGGTGCCAATCTGTATGGTGCTCTTGCTACAGGTGCTGCACCTGGAATAATATCTATCCGAAACTCTACTTGCCTATCCGGTGGCAAACCGGGTAGTTCTTCAGGAAATACTTCAGGATATTCCGAGATAACAGGGATATCCTCAATCTTCGGCTTCGGCTCATCAATGGTAACTTGTGCCATATAAATGACACATCCCTTCTGCATGCATCTGGATGCTTTGAGCATGGACACTTGCTCCGGCAATCCATGCTGGGTATCTCCTTGAATAGTAAGTGACTCACCAGACGGAGTCTTAACTATTACTTGCTTTCTGTTGCACAGAATCTGGGCTTGGTTACTCGACAACCAATCCATGCCTATTACTATGTCGAATCCAGCTAACTTAAAGGGAAGCAAGGATAGCGGGAAAGAATGATTCCTAATGGATATAACACATCCATCTAGAACAGTTGAGGCGGTTTCTATGGTTCCATCGGCTAATTCCACCTCATATTTTACACTTAAGGTTTTAACAGGAAGGTTCAACAGTTTACAAAACTTATCATCTACAAACGACTTATCAGCCCCCGAATCAAACAAGACTCTAGCAAAAACATCATTTACAAGAAACGTACCGGTAATGACGTTATCGTCAAGGACTGCTTCCTTTGCGTCCATTCTGAAGACTCTCGCATTAGTCTTCTTCCCTTCATCAGCCTTCTTTGCAAACTTTGGGCAGTTGGGCCGAATATGCCCTTTCTCGTTGCAACCAAAACAGGTTGCATCCTTCATTTTCTTGCAATCCACAGCTTTATGGTCTGTGGACTTGCAGATTCCACATCGTTTTTCTGAAGACTGGGATTTCGTTTCTAATCGACACCTCCCGAAGTGGTGCCTCCTGCAGATCTTGCATCTGGGTTTCTCACCCGACTGATGATCACTCTTCCTAGACCCCGACCCTTTCCTGTGGTCGTTGTTCTCTCTATGTCGCTTTTCAGATCTTCGTGAGGTGTCATCCTCACGTTTTCGCTTGTTCTCCTCAGAGCTCTTCATAGCTCTCAATCTAACCACGTCTTGAGTGAGGGAGAGGGATAGATCTGCTACGGATCTAAATGTTGTAGGTCTTGAAGCTTTAACACTCGCCTTTATTTCCGGTGCCAGACCCCCGATAAATCGAGCAATCCTACGCGGCTCCGGGGTCACCAAGTAAGGCACTAAACGAGACAACGTGTTGAACGTAGTAAGATACGCTTGACAATCGAGGTTCTTCATAACTAAGGATACAAAATCCGATTCGATTCGCTCGACCTCGTGCTGCGGACAGAAGTTCTCTTTAATCAGGGCCACAAACTGTTCCCATGACAAACCGTACAGTGTGGTCTTACCGGCAGCTTGTAGGAGTGACTTCCACCATGCTAACGCATCTCCCTTAAACGACTGGGACACGTACTTCACGACGTCCCTATCAGCACACCCGCTGATATCAACCACAGTATCCATCTCGTCAATCCACGTCATACAATCGACGGCTCCCTTTTCCCCAGTGAAATCTCTGGGCTTGCAAGATACAAAATACTTGTACGTACAGGACCTGCTGTACGTGTCATGTTTCAGCTTAATCTCCTGCTTTGGGACGCTGCTGTGGTTGGAGGAATGATTATCATCCTCAGCTTTCTTCGGCTCACTCTTTTTAGATGGCGGCTTACTATGAGCCCCTGAATGAGTCTTAGACTTGACATGCGTCACTGTGCGGGTTCTACTCTGAGTACCACTAGATTCCCTGAATTGCCTATCCATAGCTTTGGCAACAGCGTTATCTATCAGTGCTTGTAACTCTGCACCGGTAACGTGAATCTTTGCATTATCTGAGTGTTCCCCAGAATGACTGTTGGTTTCCTCCGATTTGGCCATTGTAGCTTTAAGCTACAATAAAGGACAAGGTCTAATTTAGAACCTAACAGTATTATCGTCCTAGACGATTTATTAACCATGGTATCAAAAACCTTAGCAGTTAATTTGATAAATTTCATTCAGGCTCTTATTAGCAATCAAGGAATGAAAATATATATATCGGCACCATAGGCCTAGTCACAACGGACAATTACTAAATTACAAATTTAGATTTTTATAGGATTATAAATTGTATAATTAAACAAATAATCCTTTACTAGACAGAGAGTCATAAACCACAACTGTCACTATATAACATAGTTATAACCCGTAGGTATCAAGCCATTAATAGACTTGTGTACAGATATAATCTGTAGATAATTCATTTCTTGGCAGGGAGTTATAAACCACAACTGCTACTATATGACATAGTCATAACCCGTAGGTATCAAGTCATTAATAGACTTGTATACAGATAAAATCTGTAGATAATTCTTTACTAGGCAGGGAGTCATAGACCACAACTGCCACTATATGACATAGTCACAACCCGTAGGTATCAAGTCATTAATAGACTTGTATACAGATAAAATCTGTAGATAATTTATTAAAAAGGGTGGCTTGTGTGATTTTACAGATCACGCTTGGCCAGGAATGTTAACATGTTTTCAGATGTTAACAGGGAGTTGAATCCTTTCAACCAGGTTTTACCATCATGGCCAGGCCTGTAAATAAGGCATTCAAGCTAGGTTATACCTTACTAAGATTCTTATAAAATGGCAAATCAAATAAAAATTGATATTTTCCATTATTTTAATATTATACTCATGCATATAAATAAAATGAGAAATTCAAACTAACCATCTCATATTTCAAACAAGTACTAGTACATATTTTGCCCTAAACGGGACTTTGAAATAACATGAATAACATGAATAACATGCCCGCGCAGGGGCTAAACAAATAACAACAATAACAAAATAAAATGAAGCAAACCCACGCAGGGGCCAACAGAACGGCATACCCTCGCAGGGGTAGAATAAGATAAATATACCCACACAGGGGTAGAGTACAAGGATAGATGTCCACGCAGGGACATGAGTAAATGAGACAATAATCGAAGGATTCAATGATCCCTCTTGCTCTTACCCTTGAGCAAATCAAACACCTTCTTGAACATGCCACTGGTGCGACGGCGATCAGCTCGCATCTCGTGTTGAAACTCACGTCGCATGCTATCAATCCCATGCAGGATTTCCTGAACCTGCGGCGGCGACATCATAGGCGCCGGTGGCGGTGGCTGGTACTGCTGCGGCTGCGGTGGCTGGTACGGCTGCGGCTGCGGTGGCTGCTGGTAACCCGGAGGGTAACCAAAAGTAGACTGCCCAGCAGCCCAAGTGTCTCCCAATGGACCACTAGGTGGGAGTGAGCTGTAGTTCACCGCTTGCCAATAAGGGTCTCCTGTGTAATCATAACCCTGAGGGAAAACATGCTCGAACGGGTTAAACTGAGCTGCCCTAGCATAAGCCGGAATCGGCTCTCCATAATTCTGCGGCGGCAGAGGCGGGATTGGTACAGAAGTAACCTCCGATACGGGATGCTGAGACTCCCCTGTCTCGGACTCCCCGGGAAGAGACGTGTAGCGGCTGCTACTAACATGTGGAGGGGTGCCTATGCGAATCCCTCCGCGCGTAGACATGCGCGCATTCCTCCTTGGCCTCTGAGGCGGAGGAGGTAAAACTGGTGGCGGCGGTGGTGACGGAGTGATCACGTCACGCCATAGGGCCTCAGATAGGTCCTGTGGTAGAGGCGGCTGCTGCTGGAGCTGCTGCTGCTGCGAGTGGTGCTGCGAGTGCACCGGTGAAACCTGGTGAGACTGGAGCATCGGAGAGTTGTGGCTGGGGGTGAAATACCAATCATGCTGCTTAAATCTCTCCTGAAAGCTGTCCCCACCATTGTAGGGTGATCCCCTAAATGGCGACCCATCCGATATCTCAATCGGATGGTTAGGCGTACCTGATGGTGGTAGCGAGGGGTCCGTATCCTCGTCGACGTCCATCTCGTGACCACCGGAAAAGTGGTCCTCCGGTCCAAGTGGGTTATGACCCACTGGCTCGTCCACAAAAGCATTAGGGTTATACAAACCCTGGTAGGCTGGCGCTGGATACTGGGGCGGTGACTGCTGCAAAGGTATGTAGGATCCATGCGAACCATGGGGCCCATTCTCTGAGTGGGGCCCAAACGAGTGGGGTAAAGACGGTGAAGTGCTGGCGGACACCGAGTGTCTAGCAGGCTCGGCGAAAGACCTCCAAAGGTCGTTGGCGGCTGTGTTGTGCGTGGCGGATGGTGCTCGCCTATGTGAGGGCCCTGCCTCATGGTCGTGGGTAGTAGCAAATCCTCCTCGACCTCTCATTCGTGGCGGCATAGTGATCCTGTCAAAAGTCAAACAAGTTGTACAACAAAATATATAAGACAACGCAATATAATGAAAATTAATTAAACGAAATGTTGAACATTTCCTAAGTTCTTTGTCTAGACTCGAAAATCGAGGAATGTGCAATTGTGTAACTGAGATTAAACACATTAGGATAGTGTTTAATTCACTCAGCATTGGCTCTGATACCAACCTGTCACACCCCCGCTTTCCACGTGTCACCGGTGGGCCCGGTGTGGGGTACAGTGACGTAGTTGGCATTGTCATAGACAATCAACACAATATAATAATGCACAGCGGAAGCAGAATAGAAACATTTCAACTTTTAAATAAAGTGTAATAATAAATATCACAGTAGTTGAAATGGATCCACAGGCGGATCAAATAAAAATAGAAATAAATAGTTCAACAGATAAATGTCGTCCGAGTTTGCGAGACTATTGTGGACGCTCTCTAGGAAACAGCCAGCCTATTTCCGTATAGTACCTGCACTTAATCTTTTGGGAAAAATACGTCAGTTTACACTGGTAAATACAAATCGACTGACTCATTTTGAAAATGATTGAAAATTCATTTAAATGCACAAGGCATAAATATTTTATTAACTTGGGATAATTATATAATATAAACTTGTGAACGAATTACATGCACTTATATCTCTGGTGGCCCGGGATCTACTGTCCGGGCTAGAGATTTAATTGACACACCACCTTAAAGAGTTATACACGACGAGTGTACGCCTACACTCCGTGCTCTGGTCGTGGCCATCTCGTAAGATAATGCCAAGGATATCCGGGACATGGTCAATAACCCCCCAAAGCCTTTAAGTAAGACAAAACTGTTTAAACGAAGTCGCACAAGCTATTCAAGACTGTACACCTATAAGGAGCAGGACTTGTGCGCCCGATCAAGCGGTATTTTAAATACCGTACCCCAAGCCCGTATAGGGAAAATAAGTCAAAATGTATTTACCTGAGCAAGTATAAGTCACAAACGATAAGTGGTGGTAGCTTTTACCGGGCCTCCTAATCTGGAACAAAGGTTTATAATTAACCTATTAGATTCCTAACGGCCTTTTATTTAAGCCTAAGCTTTGACCGGTTAGTTTTAGGAATGATACGATTTACGCACGATTAAGCGAAAGACCGGATAGAATGTGATTTAGACCCGACAAGTTTGAATACTTGTATATTATGGGTATACTAAATACATTCTGGATTTTGAAATAAAAATGATATCGTTTGGCCCGTTTCGGTCAATTTACGCAAACTAGTTACGTAAACCGAACCGAACGCGAAAAGGACGATACGGGTAGACCAAAGATTCAAATGCAAGTTCCCTGAGATAATATGCTTAAAATATGATATTATATCAGTAAGTTATGTCCTATATTGCCCGGAATAATTTTAAACCCAATCCATGCCTTAGAAGGGCATTTTGGTCATTTAAAAGTTAATAAAAGGGTAAAATTAGAAATCTGAGTTTCGGGTCTGGTTCATACAGTAAATATACTTAATATAACATATTATAACAGTAGGGTATGACCCATATATCAAATTTATCATTTAAAACCAAACTATGCACCGTAGGGGTATTCTAGTAATTTCACAAGGGCTAAAAACGCCAAAACTGGAAGTCTGAGTTTATATACTTATACTTACTGTTTTTATGTAAAAATATGCTAAACACATCAGTAGGTATAGGTCTTATATGTTTAAAACAATTATAACGCTTACTATGCGCTTAAAACGCTAAATATGCGATTTAAGGGCGTTTTCGGGTTTTCAAATAAAATCTGAGATTTTTATATTTCCAGAATACTTAAAATAATTTATTCATCATATAAAATCAGTAGAAAAAGGTTTCGGGTCAAAAGGATGTGTAAAACTCATTTTATGGCTAAAACGGTCAAAACCGACATAAGCCGAAATGACTAGGCGATCTAGGATCCGTTCAGCCAAAAATTAATTAAAAATCATCAAAATTCCCAGAATATTATAATACATCAGTTGGTAAAAAGTTCTGCATCAATACGTGGCCAGAAACGGGTTCTACGCGAAAAGGACCGTTTATGTAAATTTATAATATAGTTTTACGCTAATGGCCATAACTCACAATCTGGACCACCAACTGATCCGAAATTTTCGGTGCAAGTTCATATATTAAAAATAAAGATTTCTATCCTTTCACTTTTCCAAAAATCACGTTTTATATCAAAAAGGGCAAGATAGTCAACTTTATGCATAAATCGGAAACATGCATTCGAATAGGCTAAACATAGATTCAATCAAAGAAAATTCCAGAAAGTTCAACTAAAATAAAATTAGTCAAAAATACTTTCCAATACATATCTCGAACATGCATGTACGAATCCGAATCGATAGTCTACGAAATAATCGTTTTACAAGACTTTCGGTTCCGATTCGTGGCTATACTATAGATTGTCGAGTTGATGATGATTAAAACACATTCTTATATATATTACAAGTTATTTTTAATGATCAATCAGGTTGCATGTCATCTATATCATTAATCATGTCATTTTTCACAAAAATCGCTTCTGTTGACTTTTTAGAAATAGGTTTGACTCGACATTAAGCATGCATGTAGTGGGAATCAGTTAGTACCCTTTAGAGGGTTTGTTTCCCACATAAATACCAATCTATAACAAGTTTCAATTCGAGAAATGACTGAAAGAAATCCGTTTAATCAGAAAGTCAAAGGTTATGAACACCCAGTTTGACTTTTAGCAATAATCACTACAAAAACGGATAAAAGAACGAATTGAAGGCTTACAAGAGTCCTATAGATGTTTAGTGAACACTAGGATCGGCCTTGTTGCTCAGATTGTCTCCAGGAAGCTTGCCTTGAGAGTTCTTGAGAGCTCTTGTGAGAATGTGTTCTTGATCAATTGCAAATGTCCAAGAAAATGATCAATAATCTGATTTAAAGGCACAAATTCGAGGTTCCTGTAGTAGTAGGCATGCATGGCATGTTATTGGGCTAATTGGAGGCAAGTTACAACTGTAATGCACTCAAATTCGGACTCAAATCAACCAAAATACGATTTCTGGTCGCTGGGCAACCCACGCGGCCCGCTTGGGCTTTCCCAGGCGGGTCGCCTGACCCCTGGTTCAGCCAAACAACTTTCACACATTGGCAGCTTTGACCCCTGAACTTGTACGCGATGTTTCGGCTACTTTTCTCGACCCGTAAACCCCCAAACTTGGTTTTTAAGAACCTTAGGACTTTTACCAACATGGTAATGCCCTCGGATAACTTTGCGCTCAACCGAAAAGCCTGAAATTCGACGTTGACGCTTTTAGTCCCTTAAGTACGGTTTTGGCCATAACTTTCTCATACGTTGACGAAACTTCATGAAATTTTTACCACATATTCTAGTGAGTATATTTTAGCTATACAAAGCTTCGGGTCCGCCAAAAGTTCACTCAGAGGTATAAATTAAACATGTTGACACTTTTGGCCCCTATAGTTTGCAATACTTCACTTTCGTGCAATTTCCGCGTCGTATGATCCATGAACCATCCGTTAAAGGTTATAAACATTATGTGGGGTTATCATAGAGCCTATTTATCCATTGTTGACACTTTGGACCCTTACGTTCCATAGTTTTCACTGTTTGTCACTTTTAGTCCCTCTAAAGTATGTTTTCACATAACGGAACCTTATGACACGTGTCAAGACATTATTGGACGAAATTTTTCGAGGTGTTACAGGTGACAACAATACTAATCACCACACCAACCAGAAAGGGACCGGGTTCTCCAGTTACAAAGGAAATTTTTAAGTTTGAGACGTTTAAACAATATCCGATTACTTGTTCGGATGATTTAACTATATATATAGACCGGTGACTAGGACTTTTAGCATACTGAGCTAGAACTGCTTTCATGTAGATGTAGCATATAAACAATTGGTAAGTAAATGAATTATTTATATTTTTTGGTGACAAAGTATTAGTTGGTGAACATATTTGTGGATGTTTCAGGAGATTTGATTCTTCTGGTGCCTGTTCTATGTAGATAGGGCTGATGACTGCTGGCTTGCTACATGCAAGGATAACATGAATTGTGATATAACGTCTCCATACTGTGGTGAAAACCGTATGGGGGATTATGCATTTTTTAACACAAGTTGCAAACCTCTTCAACCATATTAAATAACTCTGGTAGTAAGCATTTTATTATTTTTCAATCAGTTAGCTCGCTTGGTCAAAACCTCAAGACAAGTACCTACTTATGGGATTCTTGGACAGGTATTATTCTAGTTTCTTCTTCTAGGCAACATGTAAGTGGGAAATGTTTGTATATCTTGCATACACATTGTTTTATTGAATTATATATGCACATATTTTAAATTGATTGTTTTGGTTGGTGCACCATAGATATCTTTACTCAATGACATTAAGATTAGAAATGAGGGTAAAAAGGAGGGATGCAGAGGTATGGATGTCCCACAAGATGCTTCCTGAAGATCTGAAGGAAGGTGTGACACTCTATGAACAAAAGAAAACAGGAAGTCAATGAAGAATCTCTTGTTCACAAGCTGCCCGAGGACTAATGGAAGGACATAAAGCTCAATGGACAATACAACCGGCAACCAAATTGCCAAATTGTTCATGTAAAATAACATTAGGCATATATAATAATATTTCATACTGCTCCAAGTATAGAAAAAACCCACAAATCAGTAGCATCACAAGGCTATTTGGAAGGTTTTATTATCAAACCCAGCAACCTATTCCTTATATTGCCTTTTCCATTGTAATTGACCCCTTTATTTTAATTTTGATTACATTGTAATATTGAGTTTGGACATATGTGAATATATATAAGGGCATCTTTTGTATTTTTCTTACTATTGTATTGGTGTAATTGAGATAATAATATAAATTTTAGTACTTTAAACAATGACGCTATGGAGTTGTATTTGATTGTAAAAAAAGGTTGCATTTGTTATAACCAAAATCTTTAAAAGCGTTGCATTTGATGTAAAAAAAGGTTGCATTTGAGTGAAACAAAAGTTGCTTTTAGTGTCGCAAAGGTTGCATTTCACGCATCAAAGGTTGCATTTAAAAGTAAAAAAGTTGCACTAGCTTGTAAAAAAGGTTGCATTATAAAAAGGTTGCATTTGAATACTAAATGCAACCTTTTCAAAAAAAGTTGCATTATCTAACAAAAAAGTTGCATTAGGTCTAATGCAACTTCGCCTAACGCAACTTTTGTTAAAAGGTTGCATTATGTCTAATGTAACCTTTAAAAGGCCTAATGTAACACTTTACCAGAGTTGCATTAGCTTCATTTTCTTGTAGTGATAATATTTCAACTACTTTGTAAGGGTATATATGATATTTATAATTTTGTATGGGTAAATATGATATTTTACAAGTTTGTAGGGGTATATATGAAATTGTCTATAATAGAAATGACATTAGTTTTGAAAGGTTTTTTGTTTTTTTTTTAATATGGCATTTTTTTTAAAAGAAAACTTCATTCACAAAAACGGACCACTCGAAACCGAGCGGCAACCCCCAATTACATATTTACAAAATTACACCAATCGCCCTAAACTATACTTCTATTTTTCGACCTGTTTTTATACCAAACAAAACCCAAAGATCTAACCTCACTAAAAACCTCATTGATGTTAAACCGCCTACCGGAAAAAAGTAAATTATTCCTAGCCTTCCAAGTACTCCAGCAAGAGGGAATAGCAATACCGTGAAACGCTTCCTTGCTGTTGCCGTCCAAACCAACCCAATTATGCATCTCTAAAACATCGCGAAACGAGAAGAAGACCAACGAAGGAATCTTACACCAAACTTGAATCTTTTGCCAAAACACCGCAAGAAGTGAAAAGATGGTCCACAGATTCCACCCCCATATGACACAACGGACAATTGCTATCCTCCACCGAAATATTCCTCCTAATTAGCGCCTCTCTAGTAGGAATACGATCCTGTTCAGCTCTCCAAGCAAAGAGGTTGCACTTCTTAGGAAGCCATCTACTCCAATTCCAAACGAACCGAGTACTGTAATCCTTACTTAACTCGAAAGTTCTTTTGACCGCTCCAATCGAGAACCCATCCGAACCGGCACTGTAACGCCTTGCGTTTTCAAACTTCCTACATTTAGAAACCTTACGTGAAATTCTAACTTTGGAAATCTTGTGTTCTTATAACCATTATTTCATTCTAATCGTTGTAAAATACGGAACTTGTTTCGTAAATAAAACTTGTACATTACACTTTTTACCTAGTTAAATCATGTTTTATTTCATATTTCACCTTGTTACAAGTTAGGGGAAACATTGTTGCACATTATTACACAACTTAACTAACAAAATTACTCATTATAATTTTTTAAAAAAATAAAAAAATAAAGAAATATGGCAGCCCCAATTCAGCAAAATTCAGCCCATATAGTTGGGTTTTGTGGGCTAGTTTCAAGGTGTAACCCCTTCTAAACACTTCCAAAGCCCAACCCATTGAAACCCTAATCCTTCCCCCTATAAATACCACTTATAACCAGCCTCCCTACCACTTTTGCAACCCTAAAAACTCACAAAACATCCACCAAACCGTAGCTGAAAGAAAGGGTTCGAGTAGATTGACACCCCTTCACGAAAAAGAGCATAACTCACTCAATTCTTATCCGATTCACTCGATTCTTTTTCCTACTTGCTTGTATAATCATGGGGTTCGATTCCTAGACTTCTCCTTGGAGAAATCAGACCTGGAAATGCCCCGAAATAGTCCATAAACTTTCTGTTTGTTTTTATGTTCATCAAAAACTTGTTTAAACCTATGCAACTTGTGTCCAACACATCTCATACCTATGTCCTAATGCTTACAACTTATCCCATGGTTGGTTAAGCTTAAAAACAAGGTTGAGACATTTAAAATCAGAGGATTAAACCTCATAAACTTGGTGTTTTGTTTAGGGTTTTTAACCCACAAGTCATGTCAAACTTTGTCTTTGATACATGAGTGATTATGGAACAACTTGGGTTGTCCAAACATACAATCCTCACATGATTTGATGATTTCTCTTAGTTAGTGTGTATATTTCTTATTCTTTATTGTATGTTCATGACCCTCCTTGGTTGTTTTTTTTGCATCAAGTGTAGTGGTGAACACATAGAGGTGCCTAAATGGAAGACTTGATCTTCCTACCTCCTACATGACTTCTATGACATTTAGAGGTACCAAAATGAAGATTTTAATCTTCTACCTCATGCTTGAACTATTGGACATATATTATATAACCTAAATATATTATTCGAGTAATCGAATCTTTGATGATGAACTAGTGTTCATATGTTGGGGTACTAGATTACATCATCCTAGACTATGATAACTTGTCACTATTCTAATGGAACCTTGTTCCATGAAAACATCTAAACTCCTTCGAGTTTCCTAGTGTCAAGAACAAGCAGCATATGTACTAAATGATTATTTTCCATGTTATTCTCATATCTTATTTTTATGTTGTTTTAAACACCGAATCTCGACTCTAAACATACTTGAACTTTAACCCTTATACATTCGGACTCTAAATCTCTATTCGTCAACAATTGGATAATCGGAAAACATATGCAAACTTTGTGAGTATACTCGTATTTCCCCTTTTTACTTTTACCACTTTTGGGGTGTAACATGTTTACCTATCAACAAACTTACACATGAACATCTTGCTTAAACACATGAACATTCCTATAACATGCTTGTATACGTGATGGCTTGATACTTTAAACTTGGGTGAAACTTATGTGTTGAACTTATCATTAACTTCGTACGAGCCAAACCGTGACATATGTAGCGCTATAGGATTAACGACCCGCCTCTACTGAAACTTTGGTTATGTCATGAGCAAGTTGCGTTTTCTTGGTTTGATATGTTAGACACATGCCATATTTAATGTTTATCTTGAATCGCATGCTTGCTATGAGGGATTGTTCACACTTTTATCTTATGCTATGTATGTACCAAACTTGTATACTCGCCTTTGCTTTTGCATTGAATAGTATTTTTAAACATGTTACAGGTTGATGATGATGAAATGAAAGAGGTAGCACGATGCCTAGATACACACTTTAGACGTTAGATTTAAATATGTTGTATCGAATTTTGGTTATGTTGGTTTGTTATTTTGATTAAACTTGTTGTTATTTGGGATCTTGTATTGATGACTACTTGAAGTTTGGAAATGAAATTTGGATTATTAAATTATTGTCACAAATAGCGTTATGATGTCTCGAGCAATCTTCACACTTCGTCTCATCCCGATGTTTCCGCCATTGGTTGGGGTGTGACACGCACCCTCCTAACTCCAACCATCTTTATTGACCGACAACGAAAAGGGACGAAGCAGATTGCACAGGCGACTCCACTCCGCAAGCTCCGCATTCGAATCCGGAATCGACCTCCATTCCCATCTTCTACTCGGATTAGACAACGGCCTCACGATACGATCCTTAACCTTACACGATTTGAGAGATTCCAGCCAAATTGGGGAACTCCTCCTTTAAAGGCTTCGAAAGCAACCAAGGATCCAACCAGAACATAATATCCAGACCGTCCCCAACCTTACCACACATGAGACTTTTTAAAGAAGCTCCATCCCCCAATTGGCTCGAACAAACCTTATGAATATTTTGCCACACTCCGGAGAGAGAAGACCGAATCGGTAAAAATTCCCAACAACGGCGGTGACGATGAATGGCAGTAATCACCTTCACCCAAAAACTATTCTTCTCAGTCTTGAATCTCCATCCCCATTTGGCAAGAAGAGCTTTATTTATGATGTCGAGATTGCACAAACCCAACCCACAGGCACGAACCGGCGAAGCCACACGATCCCAAGCAACCCAATGAAGCTTTGAACCCTCACTAGACCCACCCCAAAGAAATCTCTTGATAATTTTTTCAAGATCTTTAATCACCTTAACCGAGGCTTTAAAAAAGGGAAAAGAAATAGCTCGGGAGAATCTCTAAAACAGCTTTAATAAGAGTCACTCTACCTCCTAAAGACAACACCGACGCTTTCCATAACGACAATCTGGATTCAAAGACTTCAAAGACCGGCCTCCAATTGCAGATCCGATTCATATTTGCCCCCACAATGATCCCAACCCACTCCACCACCATATCCAAATCACTAGCGTCGACCCCCACTCCATAAATATTGGATTTTTTTTACATTCATTTTCAACCCCGAACAAATGTAGAAACACCTTAAGATCCGGATCACAGTGAGGACATTATCTTCGGACCACTCACCCAAAATAATGGCGTCATCGGCGTAAAAAGGTGAGAAACACACGGCCCATCATTTGGCAGAGAAATACCTTTAAGAATGCCCGCCCCCACCGCTTTATTAATGAAAAGAGATAGCGCTTCCATAACTACCAAAAATAAAAACGGAGACAAAGGATCGCCTTGCCTCATCCCTTTAAAGCAAGGGAAATCGAAGGTAGGAGCCCCGTTAACTAGAACCGAAGCTCTAGCCGAAGACAAAACGCCACGGACCCAACCACACCACCGCGAAGGGAACCCCAGCTGCTCCAAGACACCAACCACGAAATTCCAATTCACGTTGTCGTAAGCCTTTTCGAAATCAATCTTCAGGACAAAAGCAGGCTTTTTCTCTTTTCTCAACCAAGAATAGATCTCATTCACCACCAACGGCCCATCCAGGATGAACTTGTTCTTGAGGAAGGCTGATTGCGAGTTCGAGATAACACTCCCAAGAACCAGTTTCATCCTATTCGCTAAAATATTAGATATCACCTTGTTCACTACACCCACCAAACTAATTGGCCGATAATCACCTAAACCGCTAGGGTCTTTTTTCTTAGGAATAAGGGCAATAAATGATCCCACACAACCACGGTTAATTCTGCCTGGAGAATAAAACTCATCCAAAATTCTCCGAAAATCCGACTAAAAAATACTCCAAAAATGCTTGAAGAATCGAAAATTAAAACCATCGGGGCCAGGGGCCCTATCCGATCCACACTCGAACACAGCCCTCTTTATTTTGCCACTCCCAAACTCCTCGATTAATAGAGCCCCAAGAGAATCCGACAATCTTCTCTCACTATCCAAACTGAAAGACGGTCTAACTGTGACCTTTTCTTTGAACTTATCCCTAAAAAACTCAAAGACATACTTTTTAATGCGGTTGGGCATATCACACCAAGCACCGTTAATAATCAGCCCAAAAATACCATTCCTTGCTTTTCTGCTATTGACCACCGAGTGAAAATACTTAGAGTTCTCATCCCCATCCCTAATCCATCTATCCCGCGACCTTTGCTTTAAATCCTTTGTCTTATTATCTTCAAACTCTCTGATAATTTTTTTGGCTTCGGACAAAGCCCAATCCTCCTCTTCATCTAAATCCCTTTCCTCTAAAATCCGCTCTAACCCTTCCATTTTTTAATATGGCATTAGTTTTGAAAAGTTTTTGAGAACTAATTAAAAGAACACACCTCTTAACTTGTTCCTTAACGGTTGTTAACAAACCTTATGTCATGTAACATGATTTTAGTTTTAAATTGTCATCGCATCAAGTTGCTGCTATTTTCATTTATTTTAACTTTGTGTGAAGATATGCAACCATTTATTTTAACTTTGTGTGAAGATATGCTACCATTAAAAGCATGCATCATTGCATCAAGATATTGTTCTTTTCATTTATTTTAAATATGTGTGAAGATATGCTATCATAAATGCATACCATTTGCTAAGAAGCTTTTTAAATTTGTGTGAAGATATGCTACCATTAAATGCATCGTATATACCATTTGCTATTCTAAGGGTGAACGGTATCATGCGGTAAATATCATCGGGGAGTGGCAGTCATCGCTCGGTGATGGGATGCCGGCATTCAGTCGGTGAGTGTGGAGTGCTTTCTTCGGTGTATACTGACCAATGCGGGAATTAATGGTGAGTCCCAACCCCTTTCAACCAATCACATTTTTTTAAATTCTTTACCACTCTTCATGTGTTTGAATCATTGCCAGTGATTGAGTGCAAAATGATGATTTGACATGGCATAATATTATTGGCTAGAGAATAACTCAAACACCCTAAGTGATTGAACGATTCCCTCACCCTAAAGAAGCTATATGTTATGATCTAACAAACATATTATTGGGAAATAAGGCCATGGGGTATGGGGCTTGGGTTGGGGCGTGGGTTGGCTGAAAACGCCCAAGCCACCACCCCGGGGGCTTGGGTTGGGCGTAGGTTTTGGGCGTGGCCCCCATTGGCGTGGGTTTGAAGACGGGCGTGGGGCGGGCTAGTAAGTGACATGACAGGCTCTCAATGGCCAAACCAAACTCATGCCCCCCAACCCAAGCCCCACCATACCCCATGGGCGTGGGTTTGAGTGGTGGGGGGCTCCCATTCCACGTGTCAACCAATGCCCCAACCCAAGCCTCAACCCAAGCCCCACCATACCCCATGGTCTAAGTTGGGGATGTTTTTATAACAGTGAACTTGAGTCCCAGTTTAACATAAGTTTTTGTTGTAACGAAGAATAAACATGTTTCTCTAGAAACATAGACTTGTTACTAGTAACCCTTGAAGGGCAAATGGTGTTAACTAAAACCAAGATCGGTTCCAAAAAAAAAATCCATTGAAGAATATTGCTGTGCATTGTCACTACAACGACCTACAGAGTCCCGTCTTGCTTGCCAGTTTGGAATTTGGATAGATTCTAGCTTTGCCTATTAGCCGAAGCTCAATATTAAAATCACCTCAAAGATTGATTCGAGCTCGGGTCTCTTGCCTAAGGAAATGAGGGTTAACCATTTCAAACATATTCCGTTGCTGTATTTTTATGGGTATGATTGTTAAAATATGTTGGGTGTCACTTGAGTTTCAATTCTATGAATTACAAGAAAAAGATATTTCTTAGGTGTCGAAGGACACCCTTGGGATCACCTTGGGTCCGCCCGAGACATCACATAGAACTTCAACACAACATCTAATGATATATGACATAGTGATTAAGACGAATCTATGTGGCTACATGAATGATGTTACTTTCTCTCTAGAAGGGGGACACCTTATATGATGGTAGTGAGAAGCAACACCTTAAAAACCATTTGATGGTATAACAAATAATCACATCCCAAGCAAAAAAGCTGGCAATGACGTGCACCTGACTAGTGCTAGTGGTGGTTGATCTTAAACTCTTATTAAAAAAAAATAGTATAAAGGAGAATCTTTCACTTCATAGGTGGCCACAAATTGGCTTTCACTGGATTTGAACTTGACAAAAAGTTGCATATGATATTCTTTAAATATAGCAATAATGTACCTTAAAAAACAAAATATCACCAATTCTTTTAAATGATAACTATTGGACGAAAATTGAAGTTTACTATAAGATATATTATATAAATTGATTGTTTGATTGAGTTCACTAACTAATATGAACTAGGTTTAAAGAAGTTCGCAGCGTTGCGGCGAATTTCTTTTGTTATTTAGTTTATGTTTACATGTGTTTTGAAATTATTACGAACGTGTTGCGAACAGAACTACTGACAAAAATAAAAAGAAAATGTAGAAAAAACACTAAAAGATAACCGAAAGAAAATCAACCAAAAACATTATATGGTAACGATGTTGTTCGTATGAAACCCGTGGTCAGAGATGAGTAAATTGTTCTGGATACCGGTACCAAATTTGTCGAGCCGAAAGATCTTAAGTACCAATTCGGTACCGACTTTCGGCGTTCCTGGTACCGGTTCACTACCGTTTTTTACCTTCATATACTGGTACCGTAACTAGTATTTTTGGTATCAGTAACGATTCTGTATCGGTTGGCATCGAGCTCATCCCTACCCCGGAAACTAAAAAAAGAAAAAATTAAAAGTTGAAGAAAATCAACAAAAAAAAAGGTTTTACGATACCGTTGTTCGTACGATAACCGTGATCAGGGATGAGCAAATGGTACTGGGTAGCAGCACTGAATTTCCCGAACCAAAAGATTTCCAATATCAATTCGGCACCAACTTTTGGCGTTTTCTGTATTAGTGCCGGTTTTTACCTTCATGTACTGATACCGAACAGGACCGTACCGGTATTTTCGATACCAGTACGGGTTCGATACCGCTTGACACCAAACTTATCCCAACCCCTAATATTAAAAAAAGGATTAAAGTTAAAAAGTAAAGAAAATAACTATTATTATAATATTAAAATAATAAAAGTATTAAAAATATATATTATTATAATATTAAAATTAGTATTCATTTCAATTTGTTTAGTAATATATAGTAACTAGGTTAGAACCTCGATATTACACAGGTTGAATAAATGTAATTTTATATATTAAATAATAAAAACTTATATCTTTATGAACCTTGTATATTGTACGGGTTAAATAAATGTAATTTTATATATCGAATAATAAAAAGTTATATCTTTAAAAACTATGTGTATTACACAGATTAAATAAATGTAATTTTGTATACTAAATACTAAAAACGTCGTATCTTTAAAAAAACATGTGTATAATCGGGTTGAATAAATCTACCAAATAATAAAAAATTACATCCTTAAAAACCCCGTATATTATACGTGTTGAATAGATATAAAAAAGAGTTATATCTTTGAAAACCATGTGTATTACACAGATTAAATAAATGTATTTTTGTATATTAAATACTAAAAACGTCGTATCTTTAAAAAATCCGTGTATAGCCGGGTTGAAAAATCTACCAAATAATAAAAAAAATTATATCCTAAATAAATGTAATTTTGTATATTAAATACTAAAAACGTCGTATCTTTAAAAAACTCGTGTATAGTCGGGTTGAAAAATCTACCGAATAATAAAAAAAAATATATCCTTAAAAACCTCGCATTTTACTCGAGTTGAATAAACATAATTTTGTATACTAAATAATAAAAAAATTATGTTTTTAAATAATTAGGATAACATTTAATATTAATTTATTATTTATGTATTTAATATAAGATAAGTAGATAAGAGAGGTATTTGTTTTAAAAATATATTAAATTAACAATTTAGATTTGAGAATAATATTTTATTAAAGTATGATAAGATTTAATATTAATTTATTATTTATCTATTTAGATAAATATAAATTTAAGGATACCTTCAATGAATGACACGTGTCCAAAAGTTGGTTTCTTTTATTAGGGTGTAAGGAGTGGTTAAACACTTTGGAGTGGTAAACCAAAAAACCGACTAATTAGAGCGTGCCATGTCAATCAGTCAAAAATGTTTAAACTTTGCTGAAAAGTGTTGGCAATGGTTTAAACATTTGGTGAAGTGGTAAACTTTTTAAATAAAAAAAAAGAAAAAAAATGTGATTGGTTGAGATTGGAATGGACCCCACCCCACACCCCCCCCCCCTCTCTTTCCTTTCTCCTTTCCCGCATCGGTAAAGCATCACCGAATCCGGTGAAAATTTGATCGGTAAACACTTTGGCATTGGTTTGCCACTTGTAAACAATTCGGGGAAGTGGGTTTGCCGCTCCCCACTCCCTATCCCCTTATAGTAGTTAGATTAGACAATTTATAGTAATTCTAAATGATAATGAACTAACATGGGAGAGCAGTATAATTTGAAAATGGATAGAACCATATATCAACAATTAACGAAATAATAAAGAACATTGTTGATTGAGTACACTATAACTAATACGAATTCTAAATGATAATGAACTAAAATTAAAGAGCAGTATAATTTGATAATGTATAGAACCATATATCAACAATTAACTAAATAATAATGAACTAAAATAGGAGAGTAGTATAATTTGAAAATGTATAGAATCATATCTCAACAATTCTTAAAATAAATACTAAGATTACTAATCAGGATTTCAATTAATGTCACGTGTTATTCTCTCTAATAATATAGTAATAATGTTGCTAATATTAATAATTTTATATTATAAAATTACAATGAAGTAATCTTGTATTATCAATAAAACTTGTTACTCATATATTTTAGAGTAAAGTACAATTTCAGTCTCTGTAGTTTACACCCAATTACACATACATCCTTCATTTGAAAAAACCGACCAATTAAGTCTCTATGTTTGTCCCTCATTCAATTGTTGTGAAGAGCAGTGTGAACAAACAACGATTAGTGGGGGGATTGTTAGACATAATTGGGTTCGTTCACATATGGCTCACAAGTCGATGTTTAAGTCGGTCAAATTTAGGGTTGGGTTATGCTTAGTTTTTGTAATTGTTTTTATTAGGTATTGTTTCGAATATATGGTCACAGTTGAAGGGTTGATTTAATTTCGAAAGATAGGATTAGGCATCTTGGAGATTAAGTTTTGGGTTTATTATAAATAAGAGTATTAGGGTTTTATTGTAATAAACATGCTTTGGTTTATAATAAAAAAAAGTAGAGCGAGTTCGTTCAATCTCTTGTTTTAGTGTTTTTGTTCTAATTGATTTAGATTATTACAAACGTGACCCCTAAAACATTTCTATTTAGGTAACCAAAACAAGTTCACGAGCCTTCGTCGAGTAAAATATACAATACATGTTGGTATGAGTCGTTACATGTTACAAAATGGTATGAAGTCACTCTTGTATCCCGAGGTGGTGAGGTAAACTCGCCAATGATAATGAGTCACTACAACGGAGTATTTGCAAGACCATGGTTATCCACATCATTATGTCGCTTAGGATGGTAGGGAAAATCTCATCGACAACGAGGTGTCCTTCGCAAAATGTTTTATAACAGTTTCGTCGAATTTCATATCGGTCGTAGATACACGTAAATGTTAGGTGCATAAACAATGTTGAGTTTATGATAAACTTTAAACCTCAAATAATATTAATATGTGTTGGACGCTTTATTTGTATCCGGGATGAGAAGGGTGGGTACCTTTTACTTTGATTATTTACATTTTAGTTAATTCAATTTTCAAAGTTTATATAATATGACTTTTTAAAAAATAATTTTTAAAAAAGTGTTTGGATTAGCTTATTGGTGAGAAAAACCGATAAGCCAAAAAGTTTTGAAAAGTCAGGGTATTCTAGCTGTTTAAAATGACTTTTCCACCTTAGCTAAAAAGTTATTTTGAAAAGTCATTTTCCTTTATCCAAACATTATTTTGACTTACAATAAGTTGTTTTAAAAAGCTTAGCCAAACATGCCTTAGAGTGTGCTATGCGTGTAATGAAACTATTAAATTTTGATATTACATGTAACTTCAAACACAAAATATTTATGACAAAATCTTTCAACTTTTATCCACTAGATAAGGGTCAGATATGGGCCATATAAATCCTTTCTCAATCATGGAATTAAATTAGAATTATATCACGTACATACCGCGTAACAAACAAGTAGAGAGCTGTATAAGAAAAAGGTACGTAATAAATACAAAAGGTGCACGACTACATCTAACATATGTTTATGTTCAGTCATGCTAAATAACGTGAATTTCATATTTTTAATGTTTCAATCATGCTAAAAAGTTATATTCCTTTTTCTTCTAAGGGTGAACGGTGTGGGCGGTAAAGTGGTTTACCAAGCGGTAACATCGCTGTCAACCCCCTTTATCGCTCGGTTTGGTTTGATCGTCGGTGAACTGTTACTGATCGATGAAGATGATGAGTTGACTGTTGGGGAGCGATGATTAGATGGTTTATTTTGTTGTGTTTTTTTTAATAATAGTTTGCCTAATCCAAGATAGGTAAAACCACCGCCAACGTTTTTGAGCAATAGGTAAACAAAATAGGTAAAATGACGTGGCACTGTTTGATTGGGTGATTTGAGAGTTTATCTATTTCAAGTGTCTAACTACTCCCGCTAAGGAAATCTGATTCGATAACACCCTATAACGGGCATGATTGACATTCTAAATCCTTGGAGTGTGCAAGTTTTAAGATCGGATTAGGCTGCAGGGTATGGGGGTCGTCCCCATACTGTCGAGCTCCGGCGACGAACCGCCCTCCACGCCGCCCCCCTCCGTCATCGTCCTCATCGTCGAGATGTCGCCGTGTGCGACGAACCAATCTGGTGGGCCCCTTTGTTTGTGTTTGTGTTTGAATTTCAAAATAGAAGATTAAAAATTCAAAAAAAAACTGTCATTGTTGAGCAGTTGAGCACCAGTGAACGTAGAAAGAGGAGATGAAGAAGAGACTGGACAGAAGAAGAGGGGATGAAGTCAAAAGAGAGATGGGGCCATGGGGATACGAGCTTTTTATAGTTTCAACCTTTTTGTTTTCAATGTTTTCAAAAACTATCCCTATACTATATGTTACTTTGTGATATAAAAATGAAACTTAGAAAACAGCTAAACAAGAAAAGAAGCCAGAGTCATCAAAGGCAGATACAAACAAATTTAAAGAAAGGAGGGTAAATTATGTATATTTGTATCTGTATAGAATGATGTAAAATAACACTACTCATATTTTTTCATGTTGAAAGTAACTTATTGTTATGTAATGTTTTTTAATATTAATGAAAATATTTTGTTAGTTTATTTGTTAAATGTTTAAAAAAAATAGAAGATTAAAAAAAAACATAAAAGTGGTGGGATAGGATTATTTAGGACCATCCTCCATACCCTCTAGTTTTGTAGGATGGATAATCCTTGAAAGGACTATGATGTGGCGTCTACGTGGCGGATCATCCTCCCTTGGAGGACCATCACCATACCCTCTAGCCTTAGAAATTTGATAGAGAAAATGAAGATAAACATATGAAATAAGAGTTCAAAAAGTGTTGTGAACTTGTGATTGAATGCATGAGGACAAGAGTAACTTTACAATAATAGGATGTTGGAGATATTGTATTTATGAGGAAACAGAAAAATAGGAATGACAATGCTTCCTATTAATAGCAATAATGATGCATCATACTCTTTTCAATCATCCAAACGGACAGCCTGTTTGTACCCTGTACCTTTAAACTTTACTTCCACTTCCCACTATGGAATGTACTTAGTAGGTACGAGTCATTTCTATATTCTTCTTAGTTTAATTAATATTTTTATATTTTAAATCAATAAAATAGCAAATCTCTTTGATTTTTATACTTATGTGATGAACAAAAAGTTAGGAGGAAGTTAATATTGTTACATATGAAAACCAACCTGTTTCCTTTTTCAAAATAATCATTTTTCATCTATGGGTCCAAAAAGATTTTACCTTTGTCATTTTAGTCTACTAGGTTAACTTCATCCATTTTTTTTTGCTAACAAGAAGGGCAATTCGGTCATTTTATATGTAACTCTGTTAACTAGAAGGGCAATTCGACCATATAAAATGACCGAATTGCCCATCTCGTTAACAGAAATAATGGATGAAATTATCCCAGTGGACTAAAATGACAAGGTAAAATCTTTTTGGACTCATAGGCGAAAAATGAAACCTTTGGACTAAACTGACAAAATGGCACAAAACACAGGAACTAAAATGACATTTAACTCTTATTATTATTATTATAAAAACATATGAGGTATTTACGGAATTAAAATCCATAGTTAGGGCTGTAAACAAACCGGTCGTTCAGTGAATAGTTCGTGAACCGTTTCGCGAGAAGTTCGTTTATGTTCATTCGTTTAATAAACGAATGAAATTTCGTTCGATTAGTTAAATGAATGAACATGAATAGAGGTCGCGTTCGTTCAGTTGTGTTCGTGAATGTTCGGTAAGGTGTTCGTGAACATCCGTTCATTTGCGTCCATTTATGTTCGTTTGTTTGTGTTTAAATTAATGATTTTTGTACTTTTATATATTTTGTCTATGCTTTTTATATTATTTAATATTTAGTTATTTTATTACTCAAACAATTAAACTAAAAAATCCTATTTCCTCATTGTTTATGCACAATTCCTCTTTCCTTTCACATTATTTATATTGACGAATACAATCGACACTCGTTCCACAATTAGAGCTTCAATTTCTAGTGCTACTCTCTGGGCCATCCACCTTTAGCCTTTGTCGCATTCGTTAAATTTATTTGTGTTCGTTTGTGCTCGTGAACACGCTCATTTCTTTAATGAACGAACACGAACATAAAATCTCGTTCGGTAAGTGTTTATGAACCGTTCGTGAACACATTTTTTCTTTAACAAACAAACACGAACAATGCTTTATTCGTGTTCGTTCGATTAGTTTATAACCCTATCCATAGTCAATTTCATATTTTCATTCATCCAAACCATTTTAGAGAAAAAGTGGGAAACCTAAACCTAGGGGCTATGATTTAGTGACTTCGGAGCTTTGCGTTCAACATATAATTAACTTATTTGTGTCGTAGAGATGACCAACAAACAAGAAGATTGAAATAGAAGGATGGTTCATTAAGAAATAAGAGTTAAGAAATGTGTATTTGTTTATTGTTTACTTCAGATTCCAATGGGAACATTCTTGGTTCAGAAAACATAAGTAAAATGGCGTACTATGCGATGTAATGTGTAAACAATTATAACCTTAGAATTTTCACCAGATTACGAGAATCGTAAAAAAATCTCTCGTAACTCATATGCCCAAATCGGTTAAAACATATACAACAAAACACAAGACTGAACGAACCCACTCGACTCTTTTTGGTATAAACCAATGCACACGAATCACAATAACTCTAACCATCTTTTTATACCAATAAAACATCTTGGAAAACAAGAAACCTTAGCCACTCAAATATAAAACTAAATAAAGACTCAATCTTAATCCAAAACTCTAAAAATATGACTCCATAAATAAAAGACTCCTTAAATAAACAAACCTAATTAAAAGACACTTATGCCCTGACCCATTGAGTTATGTGAACAAAAGTGATCAAGTCTAACAATATCCCCTAATCTTTGTTTGTTTATATTATCCTACACATATTCAACATCTATCACACCTTGATCGTAAAACCCTGATCACCAACAAAAAACCTAGCCACCATCATTGTTTTCTGTCAAACGAGAGGTTCTCACCATGTGTTGTTTGATTTATAGTTTGTCTATTGGTTACCACGATTGAAGAAACGGCTAACCCATTTTCACGCTAACCCATTTGTTTGAATGACGCCATATTTCACACCTGTAACAACATAGAAAACTAAATTTTATTGGATTTTATGTAACGCCCATAAGTTCATAAGGTCAAAACAACAATAAAAACATTAAAATTTTAAACTTTCATACCAGAATTCTAATATTTACCAAAATTCCCTTGAAGTAGTTCGAAGCAAACACAAACATCAAAATACATCACAACTCACAAGTGTTTACTCGAACTACCATATTAAGATACTAATCCTAAACTTACTTACGGAAGTCCTAAACGTTTAGTTTAATATTTACAAAACCAAAAGTGTTTTGACTCGTTTCAAAATAGACATAAACCGGAAGCACGTAAAGGGCGGTGATGTGTGTTCAATCCAAGCTCGCCATCATCAAAGGTGAGATTTACCTAACATTCAATACACAAATAATTCAGTAGTACAAATCTTTTAACATAACAATTTCATCTACCATTTCGTTCCTTATATGATCCGTTAACAAGATCATAAAGATACTTCATCCTTTTTACCAATTATTTCTTTCAACTAGCGATTCCGTTTGAAGCGGATATTGCATTTACCATTTCATCATCAACATCTTTAATTCATCCGACCCGTTCATAACGAGTCAAAGACCAGAACCTTCAACATAGTCTATCATTCATGGCTAATTTGACCCATTCATAACGGGTTAATATTAAACCATTCCATCTTCACATAACTTCGTCCATCTTGACACGTTTGCAACGAATCATTTCATATTCATTTCATAATCTTTTCATACACTCGTTTTGATCCATTCATAACGGGTTATCATTCTTACTTCGTATTCTTCATTGTTCAATTCATCACATTTACCATACTTTAAAACTTTAATCTACAACTAGTAGCAATATAATGAAGCCAATAACATAATCTATATTAGGATAAAATGAAGTTCACATGAACTTACCGTGATCTTGCGTTAATTGCGCCTTGGTGTGGCTCGTGCCTTCTTCCATCTTTGCTCCTATATGATTACAACTTCACATTTTTAGCTTTCATACAATTCATCTCATATGCATACTTCCTTATTTATTATAATCTTAACCAACCATACATATTTCTATTATCATCCACTACATCAATTTAACAAGCATTGGTGTCAAAACACAACTAAATCAAATCAAGGCATTTCATCAAACATATTACGTGCGTACCATCAATCAAGCATAATGTACAAGTAGTTAAAACACATTTTCCCTAGTTCATCCATAGATTAACATAATCCTTCAATCTTTACAAATCATCATCATAACCTTGTATCTTTTGTTCTACATCAAATTATCCACCAAAATACCTTCTACAACATAACTTCAAACATCAACATTACACTAATTTACACATAGACTTCACTAAACTTCATTATTCTACAAATACAAGTGGGTTTTATCCCAAATCATCAATATAGTCAAAATTAAGTATATTACAACTTCTACACATTGATATTAACTAACATTCATATTTAATTTCATAATACGTTCACGGATTACACATAACCCACTTCACTAAAAACCATTAAATCATGAAATTCAACTTACTTGATGATAAGAACACTTAGGTGATCATAATTCTTAGCACATGCATCAAATCAAGCTTCATTTTCCTTTCAATTTAGCGGATTTTGTGATAACAAGGGTTTTTCCTTGTTCTTCTTAGCTTTGGTCGACACACTCACACACTAACTTTTCCAATATTGGTCCCTCAAGTTTGTTGTTCATATTATTAATGGCTAATAATCTATTCTTACTTATTCATCACTAACTTTTATTAAATAGCACATGAAATTTTGGGTGTTACATTATACCTAGAAAAAACTTCCCTGATCGATCTGCACCCCCTATTATCAACTGCCAACACAATATGCCACCACTATTCTATCTTCTTGGTTACTAAATCAACCCCTTTAGCCCCTGCTAACCTTGTTTCTTTTACAACCAAGCACACTAATGTATCTAGGAACTGTTTTGTTATAATCTAGAGATTAATCTTTATATAAGTATATTAGAAATTCATGTTAATCATTTTAGATTAGTAATATTATTAATTCTTAGATTATTATGAATATTATAAAAATATAACTTTTACTAATTTGAAAGTAGACTAATATATTAAATTGTATATTTTTGCGATATATAAAATACTACAATCTATATTTTGTTAATCTAAGTTAATGCTTTTAGATAATTTACAATCTATACAAATTATTGTAATCACAGACATTATTGATTTAATATTAGACTTCAAGTTATGGTCTATTAAATGTTACAAACATTATTATATATTTTGACACCTTATTTAGTCATATATACCATTTAGAAATCTTTACTAGTTAAATTAGTACTTTCGTAACATTACACAAATGATAGTATTTTGTAATATAAATAATTCGTATAAACTATACTTGCAACCAAACCTATTTTTACAAATTTATGAAATTACATTTCATAACCATTTTAGACTTATTATATATATATATATATTCGATATGATTAGACTTAAGTTTGGACTAAAGTATTATTTACTTGTATTCCTTGC
This sequence comes from Helianthus annuus, assembly GCF_002127325.2. Classification (NCBI taxonomy): domain Eukaryota; kingdom Viridiplantae; phylum Streptophyta; class Magnoliopsida; order Asterales; family Asteraceae; genus Helianthus; species Helianthus annuus. The sequence goes on from NC_035449.2 coordinate 9,585,874, forward strand.
CAAACTAGAATATATATTTTAGTAAAAATTTATACCATTATACTCGGACTTGGATATATTATATATTTATTTTTAGAGTAAAGTATATAGTATATTTTTTTAGTTGAAATTGTACAACTATATATATTTTGATATTATATTTAAATACGAATTATTGTTATTTGTATTCATATATTTTCGACACTTAAATCATTTTTAGCAACTTAAACTAAAAATCCTCTAAATCATAGAACCTAGAAATCCCTATTACATCCTATTCGTTTTACTTGTCTTATTCATTTTATTTATATTTGTATCATATTATATGTAGTTAGGATCATTTTTGGGATTTATTTCCAAAACGCTACAACTTTTGTTAAGTTGTATTTTGGCTATATAATGTGAATATTTATAGCCCCCTTTTCATTCTATATTTTGAGGTGTATCATGTATACTTATTTGTAATTCAAATTCTTTTTATTCAACCATGGGAATTTATTACATGTCTATGTGTTAGTTGTGCTATATGTTAAACTTGTTATACCATTTGAGTTATTTTACCATTTGTTAAACAAGGCTTTATTTCATGTTATGTTATGTTGGAAAACAATTTGATTCTTGTATTTGATATTTAATTTAGTTTGATTTAATAAATCATATTTAATAGTGCCATGAGTTATGAACAATCTATATGCTTCGGAGTATTCCGTCGTCGGTTAGGGTGTTACATAGGTGTCGCAACCCCCGTCCCCCTATACAAACACGGGAACGGGCGGCCGCGGCCAGTTTTGGTGGTATCTTGTTTTTGTCTATTTTGGCAGCGGAATTTACATCAGGACCGTAGTTAGTAAATATTTATCAGAGTGAAATACCACACTTTCATAATATTAAACACATGGGATAAAACCCAAGTTTTCAGTATACACATTTTCATAGGAATAAATCCTATTTTTATTTAGTAAAAACATCTATTTCTTTTAGGTAACTTTATTACCACTTTTTCAAGTCTTCAGTGCTGTCCAGCTGGCTTCTATTTGGCTTTCACATTTTGTTACCTGAAACGCGTTTAAAAGCATTTTGTCAGTGGGAAATACTGGTGAGTGAATCCCAGTTCAATCAAGTTTTAATAAAAACCATTGTACAGTATTGAGGGCGATCTCGCAATTACATTTGTTTCCAAGTCATATCAATTACCACCCACGGTACTGTCGTTCCGACTTATGGCCATGTTACTCCTCGCAAGGCAGTAAAAAATTTTGTATACAAAACCCCAAATTTACCGACTGTAATTGTATCCTTACAAATACTCAATGACTGCTTAATGTATAATTAATTAAGTGAGGTTTGGTAAAAACAATTTGCAAAAAGGAGATTACTCACAAAAAGGTTTACACAAAAAGATGATTACTCACATTGCTGTCTTAGGTTTTCAGTAAGGACTTCCTGGTAATAATCTATAATTTACACAAATGCACACGTGTTAGTATAATAACCCATTTTAACATTAGCAATACCCTCCCCGAGACGGCATTCCAACGACTACGTCAGGCAGAACCACGATAGCCGTTACGGAACCCTAGATCAATCGGGCAGAGTATCTAATACGTATCCAGGGGTTATGATACTTACAACGGAGCAGAACTTCGCTATTTAGGGGGTATTATACCCGAGTATAATGCCTATTCTTTAAGAAATTAGAGAGAGAAAGTAATTTTGAACGATTCTCGACTGAAGACCCGATGCATTCTTATATAGGGCCTGATTTGGCTTTTCTCGCGGCCCGCGTAAGAGTAGCCAAGGGGCTACGCGGCCCGCGTCAAAGGGTGTCAACGGCATAGCTGATTCGGGTCAGCATATATGGTCGACGGGTGTTGGGCCACGTGGCGGCCTGGGGTCGTGCCAGCTTTCACCTTGTCACGGCCCACGTAAGGGTTGAGGGGTGGCTTACGCGGCCCGCCTCAAACCCAAAAATTGATTTTTAATTATTTTTAATAATATTTAAGGTATTCGGGGTCCGTTTTCGCGTATGGGGGGTATTTTAGGGCATATTGGGATATTTTAAATATTTTTGGGGTGTCGGAAAATATTACGAGGGTGTCGGTTTAGGGTTGTTATATCCTCCCCACCTTGTTTTAGAGCTCGTCCTCGAGGTCTACTGGAACAGGTGTGGATATTTCCTTTGCATTTCTGATTCATGCTCCCATGTGTATTCTGGTACTCGTTTGGAGTCCCACTTTACTTTAACCTGAACTAATCTCTTGTGCTTGAGGTTCTTGACTTTCCTGTCTTCAATCTGTAGAGGCTTCTCTACAAACTTAAGTTGTTCATTTACCTCTATGTCCTTAAGAGGTACTACGAGTGATTCATCAGCTAGGCATTTCTTGAGATTAGATATATGAAATACATCATGTATTCCTGCCATTTCCTCTGGCAGTTGTAGCTGATAGGCTACAGGTCCTATTCTTCTAATAATCTCAAAAGGTCCAACATACCTGGGACTTAGCTTCCCTCTTTTGATGAATCTTACTACTCCTTTCCAGGGAGAGACTTTTAACAATACTTTATCTCCTACTTGAAATTCCAATGGTTTACGTCTTTTATCAGCGTAGCTCTTTTGTCGATCGCGTGCTGCTTTTAGTCGTCCATTGACTTGAATGATCTTGTCAGTTGTTTCTTGCACTATTTCAGGTCCAGATAGTTGCTTTTCCCCAATTTCTGCCCAACAGACTGGGGTTCGGCACTTTCGTCCATAAAGTGCTTCGAATGGTGCAGCATTGATACTTGTGTGATAACTGTTATTATAAGAAAATTCTATTAAAGGTAAGTGATCGTCCCAATTACCTTCGAAATCAATTACACAAGCTCTAAGCATATCTTCCATTGTCTGAATTATCCTTTCGCTTTGTCCATCCGTTTGAGGGTGATAAGCGGTGCTTAGATTTAGCTTGGTTCCCATTGCTTTTTGGAAACTTGACCAAAAATAAGAGGTAAAACGGCTATCCCTATCAGAAACAATTGATAAAGGAATTCCATGTAATGAAACTATTTCATTTACATACAATTTAGCTAGCTGTTCCATACAGAAAGTTTCCTTCATTGGTAGGAAATGAGCTGATTTAGTTAGCCTGTCTACAATCACCCAGATTGTATCATTACCTTTTCTTGTTTTGGGTAATTTGGTAACAAAATCCATTGTTATCATTTCCCATTTCCAAACTGGCATTTCCAATTGCTGTAACAAACCTGAGGGTTTCTGATGTTCAGCTTTGACTTGCGAACAAGTTAAACATTTAGAAACGTAAGTTGCTATATCCTTTTTCATTCCTATCCACCAAAAATTCTTTCTAAAATCTTGGTACATCTTATCATTTCCTGGATGCATCGTATACTTGGACTTATGGGCTTCTTCTAATATACGATGACGTAGGTTTCCTAATTTAGGTATCCACATTCTCTTTTTATGGAATCTCCAAATTCCATCAGTTCCTTGTTCTAATTCCTTAATCATTCCTTTTAATTTTTCTGTATCTTCCTTGATTACTGATTCTTGTGCTTTTCTAATCTGTTCATTTAAATCTACTTGTAGATTTAATTTAAGAGAACGTACCCTTTTTGGCTTTTCGTGTTATTTTCGACTTAAAGCATCAGCCACGACATTGGCTTTCCCTGCATGATACTGGATATTACAATCATAATCACTAAGTATCTCCTCCATCCAGCGTCTTTGTCTCATATTTAGCTCTTTTTGCCCAAAAACATACCTTAAACTTTTATGATCAGTAAAAATGGTAAACTTACTACCATAAAGGTAGTGTCTCCAAATCTTAAGGGCAAAAATTATAGCTCCTAATTCCAAAACATGGGTTGAATAATTCTTTTCATGATTCTTAAGTTGTCTAGATGCGTAAGCTATAACCTTTTGACGTTGCATTAAAACACATTCGTAACCTAACTTAGAAGCGTCACAATAAACTACAAAATCTTCAGTTCCTTCTGGTAACGCTAGTATAGGTGCATGGGTTAGTCTTTGCTTAAGAATTCTAAAAGCTTCTTCCTGTTTTGGTCCCCATTCAAACTTAATGGATTTACAGGTTAACTTGGTTAAGGGAATGGCTATTCGAGAAAAATCTCGAATAAATCTTCTATAATAACCGGCCAATCCTAAGAAACTTCTAACCTCGGTTGGTGACTCAGGGGTTTTCCATTTGGTAATTGCCTCGATCTTTGTTGGATCCACATGAATTCCTTCATGGTTAACTAAGTGTCCAAGAAACTGAACCTGTTCTAACCAAGACTCGCACTTTGAAAACTTATCATAAAGCTTTTCCTTTCTTAATAGACTCAAAAGTGCGTGCAAATGCTTTGCATGATCCTCTTTACTTTTAGAATAGATGAGAATATCATCAATAAAAACAATTATGAATTTATCCAAATATGGCTTACATATTCGGTTCATCATATCCATAAATGCGGCTGGGGCATTGGTTAAACCAAATGGCATGACAGTAAATTCATAATGGCCATACCTTGTTCTGAATGTGGTTTTAGGAATGTCCTCTTCCTGTACCTTTAATTGATGTTATCCTGATCTTAAATCGAATTTAGAGAAAAATCGAGCTCCTTGAAGTTGATCGAATAGATCATCGATCCTTGGTAATGGGTACCGATTCTTAATCGTGACCTTGTTCAATTCACGATAGTCAATGCACATGCGCATTGATCCGTCCTTCTTTTTGACGAATAAAATCGGTGCTCCCCACGGCGATGAGCTTGGCTGTGTGAATCCTTTCTCCAATAATTCGTCTAACTGTTTCTTCAGTTCCTGCATTTCGGTGGGTGCCAAACGGTAAGGTGCTTTGGCAATCGGTGCCGTTCCTGGTAGCAGATGGATTCTGAATTTAACTTCCCTATCTGGCGGTAGCCCTGGCAATTCTTCTGGAAAGACATCTGAAAACTGAGATACTACTGGAATGTCTTTTAGTTCTTTTTCTTTAGTGTTAGTGATTATGGAAATCAAATACACTATAGATCCTTTTCTTATATAACTTGCAGTTTTCATCACAGAGATGAATTTAGTAGATCTAGATGATTTATCTCCTTTAATTGTGATCTTTTCACCCATTGGTGAATTTACTTGAATTGACTTTTGATCACATAAAATATTAGCTTTATTGGTTGTTAACCAATCCATTCCTAATACAATATCAAATCCTGCCAGATTCATTGGGTAAAGGTTTGCAATAAACTTTTGATTTAAAATTTCTATTCTTGCCCCCTGCAAGATTTCAGAAATTCTAACGGTTTCTCCATTTGTTGTCTCTACTAGACACTCTTGTGGGAGTTTAGTTAATGATTGATTTAGAAGTTTGCAAAACGAAGTATTGATAAAACTTTGGTTTGCACCAGAGTCAAATAATATTTTAGCAAAAATATCATTAACTAAAAACGTACCGGCTATTACGTCCGGAATCATTTCGGCTTCATCTGCGGTAAGAACAAATGCTCTAGCATTTTTAGTGTTCTTGTTGTTCGCTGGTGGAGCTAATTTCGGACAATTTCGCTTGATGTGACCTTTTTCTCCACAGTTGAAGCACAGTCCATTAGTAGGTTTCCTTCTGCAGTCTTCTTCCTTGTGCCCCGGTACTTTGCAGAAATTGCAGTAAGTGGAGCATCTTCCTGAATGCTTCTTTCTGCAGGCTTTACAGTATGGTGCAGATGTAGAACCTACATTCCTACGGTTGGAATTCCCAAAGTGGAATTCTTGAGTAAGCCTTTGGGTTAGGTTTCTCCTCTAGTCTTCTTCTCTAGTACGGATTAATTTATCTGTCAAGGTATTTGCTAGTTCTACAGCTTCCTCTATGGTTTGGGGTCTAGCTGCCTTGACTACATGTCTAATCTCTCCAATTAATCCCCAGATGTAACGGGAGATTAACACCGGTTCAGGTGATGCAAGAGTTGGTACTATTCTAGCATATTCAAAGAATGCGGTAGTATAACCCTTACTATCTACCCCAATCATCCTAAGGTTCAGAAATTTATTTGCTATCTGTTCTTTTTCATTGGGAGGGCAGAATTTCCTTTCTACCATATTTTTAAACTCCTCCTATTCCATGTTGTATATCCTATCACTTCCTCTTGACTGGAGGATAGTGTTCCACCATTCTAAGGTTGAGTTCTTAAACAGATTAGAGGCAAACATTATCTTATCTTCTTCAGCACATTTGCTTATTTTTAAAACAGCCTCAGTCTTTTCTATCCAGCGTAGAGCTGCAATGGGTCCTTTATTGCCCGAGAATTCTATTGGTTTGCAGGACCAGAATTCTTTGTAAGAACAACCATAAGGCATGGTTCTTCTTCTTTTGCGAATGGGCACTTGAAGTACAGGTCCATTGTTGACGCTGTGTTCAGGTTCAGTTGTTCGCTTACTGCTATGCTTACTTTTATTTTCTGCTTCCTTAACATTTTGGATAATAAATGGCATTGCATCTATGATTCCTTGTGCCACTATGTGTTAGATAGCACTATTATCCACTTGGTTTCCATTGTTATTGTTGTTTGGATTCTCATTATTCAGATTATCGTTATTTGGGTGGTTATCACTCTGGTTTTCCTGGTTCACTTTGTTGTCCATCTGAATTTTAAACATTTACCACAAATTAATATCACAAAATAATATTTGAATATGGCCAATCACATGTCACGCACTTTGGTCAAAAGCGTCAATCATTGCGACTTTACTCTATTCATATAATATGCATCTATTACACACCAGTACTGAAATTAAAATTACAATACCGACTGAAATTTAAAGTTACACTACTAGTAATAGGCATCCGTAGTTTTTTTTTCATACACATACACACATATTTTATTATTATATTATTATTATAACCTTTTCCATCATCATTTCTACGAATATGGATTCATCCAGAAATCCATATTGTGCTCGTCGTACTTCCAGACGAGTCGCTCTCCCACTTGTTTCATCCTTTCACTATTTTCTAAGATTTCCTCACCAAATATCCTAAGCTCTTGTACGTTTTCTACACTCATTAAGGGTGCAGGTTCTAGGACTGGGTTCGGAATCTGGGGTGCGGCTTCCTGGTATTGGGGTATAGGGGCCTGGTATGGGTAAGGATTCTCTAAAATCTCCCTAATGAATACATCGTTATCGTAATAGGGATCTAGAGGATCTAACCCTGGGTAGGCTCCTAGCTTCGGCATGGGCATGTCTTCGTGTATCGGGTAATGTTGCACATAGTCCCTATTGTCGTCCCACCATGGGTCGTAATTTGGGTCTAAGGGATTTGGTGCGGGTACCCTAGGTATTTCTTCCGGATTGAAATCATGCATTTCTACTTGGTTTTCGGGGTTTTCTATCTCCATTGGTTGGTCAGGAATTGGTGGTTGTGGTTGGGGTGCTAACATTTGCTCCAGGTTTGGGTCAGCTGCAGTGGTTGCTAAGATGTGGATATTGGCTATACCCCTAGTAAGCATATCCTGGGCATAAGCATCGGTTTCTCTTTTAGCTGCGGCTAGTGCTCTCTGGTCTTATAATTTTTTCATACGTTTCCTACGCTCGTGTGCTCTAGGGATGGCAATCGAACCCGAACCCGATGGGTAAACCCGAAACCCGAATCATTTGGGACGGGTTTGGGTTTAGTAATCGGGTTTGGGACCGGGTATGGGATTAATTTTATTTTTTTTTCACGGGTTTGGGATTTAATGATATACCTGTTTACCCGACCCGATTACCCGATAAAGTATACCCGTTTACCTGACCCAGTTACCCGATAAAGTATACCCGTTTACCCAATATTCTTTCTATTTTTTTTATATATAAATATAAATATTCTTCTTGTATAATTAGTTTTTTTTGTTTGAAAAGATGTAGTTAGTTGTAATATTACCGTTTTTTAGTTGTTATACGCTAACTTTTTCTTGGGTCTGTGTTCGGCTGATTGTTTATGGACTTTTGAGTTATGTGCTTTGCTTATGGTTCTTTCTTTATAATGTTCGTAAAGACGACAGTACTTGCTTTTCTAGATATTATATGTATTAGTTCCACATGAATTTAATAGATGTATTATAGTTACTGTGTGATAAGACTTAAATTAAATAAAAAGAAGCTTAAAATAAAACAATGCCATTATAGTTATTGTGCTAATATTTTTGTCATCTATGAATTTGAATTTTTTTTGTTTACATTGAGGTATTTTATTTTATATACTTTGCATTATTTGATATATTTTCATAATGATAATGCTTTAGTAGTTACCCGAAAGGTACCCACCAGGTGTGACAACCCTCACTAAACCAGGTATCCGTACTATTTAATTAATAATTAATTACTGCTTAATTACTGTGCTTAACTGAAATTGCTGATGAACTGCTACTTGACCTTATTACTTGAACATATCTGCATCATACTTTACGTACTGTCACTACATTATTTTACATGTTGAACCTTAGTGACAAACATGATGCACAAAAGCACAGTAGCATTAGAATGGATAACCTATTGAACATGCTGATAAAGCCAGGGTGTGACAGCTTGGTATCAGAGCTCTGATCATAGCGAACTAGGATTCCTTCTCGAGTCTAGACTATGATCACTAGGGCTCTCACGAAAACATTTTTACTGCATACCCCTTAAGTCCAGATCCAAAACCTTTTTATAAACAAATGTTGAGCGCATTTTATTTATTATTTTTAGGCTCAGTCTGGGAGGCTGAGGCTCGGTCTGGGAGGCCGAGGCTCGATCTAATAGATCGAGGTAGTTGGCTAGTGGGACTAGGGAGTCAGTCTGGGAGGCTGGGAGAATTGTCTAGTGGGACTAGGGAGTCAGTCTGGGAGGCTGGGAGAATTGGCTAGTGGGACTAGGGAGTCAGTCTGGGAGGCTGGGAGAATTGGCTAGTGAGACTAGGGAGTCAGTCTGGGAGGCTGGGAGAATTGGCTAGTGAGACTAGGGAGTCAGTCTGGGAGGCTGGGAGAATTGGCTAGTGGGACTAGGAAGAGCAGTCTGGGAGGCTGGGAGGCTAGTGGGACTAGGAGGATTATGTGATATCTTACTTGGTAACTTATGTGATTACTTGATTGTGTGACTGATTATTTGTGCATATTTATGTCTATGTTACAGACTCATGGACTCGCCAGGTACAGGCGATTCGGACACCACCGGACCCAGACCTATCGTATCTGATGACCTCCCATCTTCGAAGCACGAGGTGCACACCTCTGACTACACCAGCACGGACGATGACGATTTCCAGCCCTTCGCACTACCCGAGGGTGCTGATGAGCCTGCAGATGGCCCTCCTGCTGAGTACCTACCCCTAGTAGTGATTCCGGCTCCTATACCTTTAGCCGTCTATCCCGCATATGACTTACTTCTTGACGCCGAGGCTGATGGCGATATCGATCTGTTTGAGGATGAGCCTATCGAGGATGAGATCCTGGACGCAGCCCTACTTCCTGCTGGCGATCTTCTGATGATCGCTGATGCCCCTGCCGAGGACTCACCCGCGCTTTCACCGGTCCCAGACTCCTTTGAGTCTGTGGCATCCGCACCATCTCACGAGGTGAGCGCACATCACTTTGCACACGACTCGGACCCTGACCAGGCATCCTCTGCCGCACCTATTCCTAGCTTTGCATTTGACCATGATGACATAGAGGATTCTGATCCTATCTTTCCTCCGGGATTCGACCCGGATCATGATATTGAGTTTATCCCGATGGACCAGCCCATGGAGGATCCCGCTGATCCAGTTGATCCTATTGATCCCGAGTTTGATTTCGAGATGGCTTTTGATGACCCTGAGCCTGCCTTGGCTCCTGAGCAGGCAGCTGCTCTAGACCCTATGCTTGAGCATGACCCCGTACATGCTGGCATCCCTGTTGAGCCTGTTCTAGCTGACCCGCCCGTTGATGATCATTTGGAGGGCGATCATGTCGTTGTTGTTGACCCTGTTGTTCCTCTACCTGTTATTGATATACCTATTGACCATCCTGTTGAGCACATTGCACCTGTTCACCCTGTTGTTGCTCCCCCATTTGATCCCGTTCACTTGAGCCTGAGCACGCACTGTTTGCAGACCACATGGATCCACCGGATGAGCATGCACAGCACGGTTGGATACCTACTGATGAGGATGTTCCACCTTTGCCCCCTCAGATCCCTGTTACACGACATGTTGATTTTTCTTTTCAGTTTCCTCAGATTGTTCCTCCAGCGAGGCCTGGAGAGGGTTCTTCAGCCCATCCTTTTGGGCACGTACCGATGTCTATCCCCTTCATGCCCCAGATGTCATCTGTTCCACCCTCTACTTCACCGTTTCATGTGGCACCGTTTGACCCCACCAGTGAGCCTTTGCTTTGGTCGACACCACCAGTCATGCCACCTACTGATCCTTACCATCCATTTCATGTGGGACACACTATAGAGGATGTTTTGATGTCCTTCGTTTATCAGCACGAGTCACACACGCAGCGTCTCCAGGAGCTTGAGAGAGCTCAGCTGCCACCATGTTCATGCCATGGTCAGACACACTCTCCTCTTCAGCCATGTCGATCATTACCCCCAGATTATGCTGCTCGCCTCTTTACCCTAAAGCAGCAGGTTGCTTCTGTCATCCGTACTCAGCGAGCTATGGAGGAGGACTGGCTCCAGTTACGTCGCTTGCTTTACACTTACTTTCCCCCTCCTCCACCGCCATCTGTATAGAGCTCATCAGTACTGCTTGTGTAGACGTTGGTGAGAGGACCGCGATTGCTTTTGGTTGCACAGCATTTTTGGAGACTACATGATGATCCTGACTTTTGTTGACACGTATTTGTTGTATTTGACACTGACTTGATATAGTTTTTGGACAGGGGTGATGTAGCCCCTAGTTGATTGATGATTGTATGACACAGTGATGTACTGATACACTTATTCTGTGGTCTCGATATATAGCAATCGTAGTATTCTCATCATATTTGATTCGTTTGATTGCTTATTTACATTATTATGACATGGGATGTTGTGTGTATATTTTTATGACATGGGATGTTGTGTGTATAATATTTATGACATGGGATGTTGTGTGATCCATATTTGTGATATATTGATAACATGAGATGTTATGTGTTATTACTATTATTATACGTACGTTATATTATGGCCTGACCGACGTAAACACATCTTTAGAAGATGCCGCCAAGACGTCAACAACAGCAAATGCCTACGACTCAGGCCGAACTACAGCAAGTCATTGCTGCTGCTATCGCTCAATATGCTGCCTCTCAAGGAGGAATGAGTGGAAGCAACTCTGGCAACACTGGCAACAACAACAATCCACCTCATGGGTGCACCTACAAACAGTTCTTGGACTGCAAGCCCGTAAACTTTGATGGCACAGGAGGTGTTGTCGCCTTTGTCCGCTGGGCTGAGAAAACAGAATCCGTTCTTCGCATGAGCAAATGCGCATTGGATCAGCAAGTCACTTATATCTCTGGGCTATTTTTGGATGGAGCCTTATCCTGGTGGAACTTGCAAGTACAAACACTTAGCGAAGCTGCTGCCTACGCGCTGACTTGGGCTGAACTGAAGGAACTCATGCGCAAGAAGTACTGTTCCCGCGCTGAAATCCAGAGATTGGAGACCGAGTTCTGGCATCTGAAAATGGAAGGTCCTAAGATAGCAGAGTATGTTCAGAGATTCCACGACTTGTCGCATGTGGTACCTTACATGGTCACTCCTGAGTTCAAGAGAATTGAACGCTTCATTTGGGGATTAGCTCCTCAAATCATAAGCATGGTGACCTCCTCCAAACCTGCGACTATCACTGAAGCCATTGATTTGAGCGTGGCTCTCACCGAGGAGGCAATTCGTTTGAACAAGTTTGATGAAGTTGAGCCAAAGAAGAAGGAGACTCATGTGGAGTCATCTGGAGGAAACAAGCGGAAGTTTTCAAACTTCAAGCAGGGCACCGGGGTGGTGGTTAAGAAAGGAGAGCAAAACGCACCAGCACAGGATACAGCTGGTAGCAGGAGGAAAGGTAAGGGATATATGGGTACACATCCCAAGTGCAACTCATGCCAACGACATCACTCTGGTCGTTGCGGGCTAAAAGTATGTGAAGCTTGTGGAAAGACTGGCCATTCGAAGGATTCTTGTTGAGCTAGTGCTGGCCGGGGAGGCCAAGGAGGATTTGGGAAGAGAAATAACAGTGGTGGTACTGGGAACCGCCCACAAGGAAACAATGGAGGTGATGGGAATCGGGTCAATAACGCAAACCAAGCAGGCACCATGAATCGTAATCAGAGAAACAATCAAGCTGGAAACGATGGTGGAAACGGGCAGAGGCCCGGATGTTTCAATTGTGGTGATCTTGGGCATTACAAAAGGAATTGCCCGGAGTTGAACCAAGCCCGCGGAAGGGTTTTCAACATGGAAGCAAGGGAAGCACGCCAGGATCCCAATGTTATCACTGGTACGTTCCCTGTAAACCGACGCTATGCATCCGTTTTATTTGATACTGGCGCCGATTATAGCTTCGTGTCGTTAGAATTTAAGAATATGCTTGGTTTAACCGCTAGTAAGTTAGATATTCCGTACTCGATCGAATTGGCGAATGGGAAGTTAGTAGAAGCTAATGAGGTGATTCGAGGCTGCGTAATCGAATTGGGAGAGCGTGAGTTCGCTCTAGATCTACTACCAGTCCAGTTGGGAAGCTTCGACGTGGTAGTAGGGATGGATTGGTTATCGAGTAACAAGGCTGAGATAGTTTGCCACGAGAAGGTCGTTCGTATTCCGAATGAAGATGGTGAGACCATTGTCGTTCATGGGGAGAAGCGTGAGACGCCGTTAAGAATTATTAGCTGTCTGAAAGCACGAAAATGTTTACAGAAAGGATGTGCTGCCTTCCTGGCACACATTGTAGATAAGAAAGCTGAAGAACCAAAGATCGAAGACATCCCTGTCGTGAGGGAGTACCCAGAAGTTTTCCCAGAAGATTTGCCTGGCTTGCCGCCTCAGAGACAAGTGGAATTCCGCATTGACTTAGTTCCAGGCGCCGCGCCTGTGGCTAAGGCACCCTACAGACTTGCTCCGTTTGAGATGCAGGAACTGTCGACACAACTTCAAGAGTTGTTAGACAAGGGATTTATCCGACCAAGCTTCTCGCCTTGGGGAGCTCCAGTTTTGTTTGTCAAGAAGAAGGACGGTAGTTTCCGTATGTCCATTGACTACATAGAGTTGAACAAGCTGACGATCAAGAATAGATATCCTCTGCCAAGGATTGATGATCTGTTCGACCAACTACAAGGTTCAAGCTTTTATTCAAAGATCGATCTTCGATCTGGATACCATCAGTTAAGGATACAGGATGAGAGTGTCCCGAAGACAGCCTTCAGAACTCGATATGGACACTACGAGTTTCTCGTTATGCCGTTTGGTCTGACAAACGCACCTGCAGTGTTCATGGATTTGATGAATCGAGTTTGTAAGCCGTATTTGGATAAGTTCGTGATTGTGTTCATCGATGATATTGTGATTTATTCAAGGACTAAGGCTGAGCACGAGCAGCACTTAAGAGCTATTCTGGAGCTGCTAAAGAAGGAACAGTTGTACGCCAAGTTCTCTAAGTGCGAGTTTTGGCTACGGGAAGTGCAATTCCTTGGGCACGTGGTAAACGGAGATGGAATCCACGTGGATCCAACCAAGATCGAGGCGATCAAGGATTGGGAAACACCAAAGACGCCAACCGAGATTCGGCAATTCTTGGGTTTGGCTGGCTATTACCGAAGATTCATTGAGGATTTTTCAAAGATCGCTCAACCATTGACGCTCCTCACTCAGAAGGATAAGAAGTTTGATTGGGGAATCAAATAGGAGGAAGCATTTCAGGTATTGAAAGATAAGCTCTGCAACGCGCCAATCTTAGCACTACCGGAAGGTACTGATGATTTCGTGGTATACTGCGACGCATCGCGTCAAGGATTGGGTTGTGTGTTGATGCAACGCCAAAAGGTTATTGCCTACGCGTCACGCCAACTGAAGGTACACGAAAAGAACTATACCACACATGATTTGGAGCTAGGCGCAGTAATTTTTGCACTAAAGATCTGGAGACACTACCTTTATGGTACGAAGTGCACAATCTTCACAGATCACAAGAGCCTCCAACACATATTCAACCAGAAGGAGTTGAATATGAGGCAAAGACGATGGGTAGAACTGTTGAACGATTACGACTGCGAGATTAAGTATCATCCAGGGAAGGCGAATGTGGTCGCCGATGCCCTAAGTCGAAAGGAGAGAATCAAGCCCATAAGGGTTAGGGCTTTGGAGATGGTTATTCGAACCGACTTTCCTCTGCGCATTCGTGCCGCGCAGAAGGAAGCTCTCAAAGAAAGAAACCTTGAAGAAGAGTATCTCCGTGGGATGGAGAAGTTATTGGTACCAAACATGGGAGGAACGTTGTGTTTTGAGAAAAGGATTTGGGTTCCTCTGTTTGGTGGTTTAAGGAAGGTTATTTTCGATGAAGCTCACAAGTCGCGGTACTCTATCCATCCTGGAGCGGATAAGATGTACCAGGATCTTAAAGATTACTATTGGTGGCCTAGGATGAAAGGCGATGTTGCTATTTATGTGAGCAAATGTTTAACATGCGCCAAGGTTAAGGCGGAATACCAGAAGCCTTCGGGACTTCTGCAGCAACCAGAGATTCCTAAGTGGAAATGGGAACAAATCTCTATGGATTTTATTACGAAGTTGCCAAGAACGCCAAGAGGCCATGACACTATTTGGGTAATAGTGGATCGCTTAACGAAGTCAGCACACTTTCTACCTATCTGAGAGAAGGATAATACGAGTAAACTGGCCGAAATTTACATGAGAGAGATTGTTACACGCCATGGAGTACCTCTCTCAATCATCTCCGATAGAGACGGAAGGTTCGTATCGAGGATATGGCAATCCTTCCAGGAAGCTTTTGGCTCAAAGTTGAATCTGAGCACTGCTTTTCACCCGCAGACCGATGGCCAAAGTGAGCGGACGATACAGACGTTAGAAGACATGCTGAGAGCATGTGTGATGGATTTGGGCGGTAGCTGGGATAAACATTTGCCTCTGGTTGAGTTTTCATACAACAACAGCTACCACACCAGTATTGGTGCCGCGCCATTCGAAGCTTTATATGGGCGCAAGTGCAGATCACCGCTCTGTTGGTCTGACGCAGGTGATAGACAGTTGGTTGGTCCTGACATGGTTCAGGAAACCTCATATAAGATCGCACAGATACGAGATCGCATCAGTGCGGCTCGTGACAGGCAGAAAGCCTACGCGGATCGAAGCAGGAAACCTCTAGAGTTTGAGGTTGGTGATATGGTTTTGTTGAAGGTATCACCCTGGAAGGGTGTGGCACGCTTTGGGAAACGTGGAAAGTTGAACCCGAGGTATATTGGACCGTTCAAGATCTTGGAAAGAATGGGGTTAGTAGCATACAAGTTGGATTTACCTGCTGAACTAAATGGTGTTCACGATACATTCCATATATCCAATCTGAAGAAGAGTCCAACTCAAGTTACCGTTGCCATTCCCACCGACGAAATTCATGTTGACGACACGCTCCATTTCGTTGAAGAACCTGTTGAGGTCACGGATTGGAAAGTAAACAAGACCCGCCGGAGCAGTGTCAAGCTCGTCAAAGTTCGTTGGAATGCTAGACATGGTCCTGAATTCACCTGGGAGCGTGAGGACCGAATGAAAGAGAAATACCCCCACCTATTTCCTGAGAACCCTGCTTCTACAAGCAGAACTTAAAATTTCGGGACGAAATTTCTTTAACGGGGGGAGAATGTGACAACCCTCACTAAACCAGGTATCCGTACTATTTAATTAATAATTAATTACTGCTTAATTACTGTGCTTAACTGAAATTGCTGATGAACTGCTACTTGACCTTATTACTTGAACATATCTGCATCATACTTTACGTACCGTCACTACATTATTTTACATGTTGAACCTTAGTGACAAACATGATGCACAAAAGCACAGTAGCATTAGAACGGATAACCTATTGAACATGCTGATAAAGCCAGGGTGTGACACCAGGTTTGGGTCGTGTATATCCAACGGGTAATTTTTTTTAGATTAATGGGTTTACCCAAAACCCGTGGGTTTACCCGATACCCGACGGGTGTTTACCCGATAGAAACCCGATGGGTTTTGGGACGGGTTTGGGATAGGTTTATTTAATCGGGTTTGGGTTTGGGATTACCTAAACCCGTCCCAAACCCGACCCATTGCCATCCCTAGTGTGCTCCCCTACTGAACCATCTCCTCTTTTTCTGAGGAAATGGCTCTTCAGATTGAGCCTTAAATACGAATATTCCTTCTTCCGTATCAGCAGAGTACCTCGAGAGGGCAGGCTGAGAAGAGGCACCTTCGTACTGTGCTCCCCTACTGAACCATCTCCTCTTTTTCAGAGGAAATGGCTCTTCAGATTGAGCCTTAAATACGAATATTCCTTCTTCCGTATCAGCAGAGTACCTCGAGAGGGCAGGCTGAGAAGAGGCACCTTCGTATGGATGGCAATGGGTCGGGTTTGGGACGGATTTAGGTAATCCCAAACCCAAACCCGATTAAATAAACCTATCCCAAACCCGTCGGGTTTCTATCGGGTAAACACCCGTCGGGTATCGGGTAAACCCACGGGTTTTGGGTAAACCCATTAATCTAAAAAAATTACCCGTTGGATATACACGACCCAAACCCGGTGGGTACCTATCGGGTAACTGCTAAAGCATTATCATTATGAAAATATATCAAATAATGCAAAGTATATAAAATAAAATACCTCAATGTAAACAAAAAAAATTCAAATTCATAGATGACAAAAATATTAGCACAATAACTATAACGCATCTATTAAATTCATGTGGAACTAATACATATAATATCTAGAAAAGCAAGTACTGTCGTCTTTACGAACATTATAAAGAAAGAACCATAAGCGAAGCACATAACTCAAAAGTCCATAAACTATCAGCCGAACACAGACCCAAGAAAAAGTTAGCGTATAACAACTAAAAAACGGTAATATTACAACTAACTACATCTTTTCAAACAAAAAAAACTAATTATACAAGAAGAATATTTATATTTATATATAAAAAAAATAGAAAGAATATGGGGGTAAACGGGTATACTTTATCGGGTAACTGGGTCAGGTAAACGGGTATACTTTATCGGGTAATCGGGTCGGATAAACGGGTATATCATTAAATCCCAAACCCGCGAAAAAAAATAAAATTAATCCCATACCCGGTCCCAAACCCGATTACTAGACCCAAACCCGTCCCAAATGATTCGGGTTTCGGGTTTACCCATCGGGTTCAGGTTCGATTGCCATCCCTACACCTTCGCTTCTATGCGAACCAGACAATTGACAGTACGCGTCAGATGGTCCTTTGTCGCTCATACTGTAAACTAACAGATAGTCAAATAACAAATAACAAGAAAATACAATTATGCACGTATTTCCATAATTTATTTCCTAACACTTTGAATTTTGGTGTCAGCAGAACACTTCTGTGGCTGAATCAGTGGCTTAGCTCTGATACCACCTTCTGTCGCAACCCCCGTCCCCCTATACAAACCCGGGAACGGGCGGTCGCGGCCAGTTTCGGTGGTATCTTGTTTTTATCTACAAATCTTATTTTTATTTAGTAAAAACATCTATTTATTTTAGGTAACTTTATTGCCACTTTTCCAAGCATTCAGTGTTGTCCAGCTGGCTTCTATTTGGCTTTCACATTTTGTTACCTGAAACGCGTTTAAAAACATTTTGTCAGTAGGAAATACTGGTGAGTGAATCCCAGTTCAATCAAGTTTTAATAAAAATCATTGTACAGTATTGAGGGCGATCTCGCAATTACATTTGTTTCCAAGTCATATCAATTACCACCCACGGTACTGTCGTTCCGACTTATGGTTATGTTACTCTTCGCAAGGCAGTAACAAATTTTGTATACAAAACCCCAAATTTACCGACTGTAATTGTATCCTTACAAATACTCAATGACTGCTTAATGTATAATTAATTAAGTGAGCTTTTGTAAAAACAATTTGCAAAAAGGAGATTACTCACAAAAAGGTTTACACAAAAAGAGGATTACTCACATTGCCGTCTTAGGTTTTCAGTAAGGACTTCCTGGGAATAATCTATAATTTACACAAATGCACACGTGTTAGTATAATAACCCATTTTAACATTAGCAATACCCTCCCCGAGACGGCATTCCAACGACTACGTCGGGCAGAACCACGACAGCCGTTACAGAACCCTAGATCAATCGGGCAGAGTATCTAATACGTATCCAGGGGTTATGATACTTACAACGGAGCAGAACTTCGCTATTTAGGGGGTATTATACCCGAGTATAATGCCTATTCTTTAAGAAATTAGAGAGAGAAAGTAATTTTGAACGATTCTCGACTGAAGGCCCGATGCATTCTTATATAGGGCCTGATTTGGCTTTTCTCGTGGCCCGCGTAAGAGTAGTCAAGGGGCTACGCGGCCCGCATCAAAGGGGGTCAACGACATAGCTGATCCGGGTCAGCATATAGGGTCGACGGGTGTTGGGCCACGTGGCGGCCTGGGGTCGTGCCAGCTTTCACTTTGTCGCGGCCCGCGTAAGGGTTGAGGGGTGGCTTACGCGGCCCGCCTCAAACCCAAAAATTGATTTTTAATTATTTTAAATAATATTTAAGGTATTCGGGGTCCGTTTTCGCGTATGGGGGGTATTTTAGGGCATATTGGGATATTTTAAATATTTTTAGGGTGTCGGAAAATATTACGAGGGTGTCGGTTTAGGGTTGTTATAATAGGTGTGTCGATGATCAAGCGGACACCTGTCCTTGATTTACGTGGAAAAAACTAGGTTGAGTTACACTCTATGTGAAAACTAGGTACCCAACAAAACCATCTTCCTTTATGTCTTAATTATATTTTGTATGTATCAAAACATATTTGCAGACATTACTACAATGTTGACATAACATTCGATCTCACATACCAACCAATATAATCCATTATACTTATCCTTAGAGTACATTTATAAACAATAAAAAATTATAAAATATATATAAGGCCCAAATAAATAAGATCTAGTTGAGCAAAAACGATCGAGTTACATGAATAATAAAGGGTTTTTGAGTCACTTTATCCAAGTAATATTAACTTTACGGTTCCTATTAACAAATCACAAAACAGAGCGATAAACTATCAAATAAAAAATGTACTCCTTGATGTTTTAAGGGTCGAAGATTATTTCATTTTGGAACATCCATAAAGTCCACCCACCTGTCATACTTGTAGCTTCAATCAAAATTTTTTACCCTCAGGCATCAATCATTATCCAACCATATAACCAATGAATGTCTTTGCTCTTGGTTGTCTGGTGATTACCTTTCATGAGGTTACCCATTCTATAATTTCTTCCACCAAACACACTTAACCATGGAGTTCCCTCTCATCCATATTAATGCACCTAAGATACATTGATATCAGAGGTGGAGAACTCATATGGTCGCAACCTAGGTCTAGTCCACGCCCAAAATGTGATTTATCCAATTTTTTCAGGACCGGGACGGACGTCGAACCGGTCTCCTTAAGGTCCACTAGTCAGACCGTTTGAACCACTCGGACCAGATGTAAGGATCGAGTAGCGTCGCAAATATTATAAAACAAACAGGGTAAAATTGGAAGAATTTAACCAATTTCCGGGTTGACGCCCCTAAAATCCCACTTAAAGGTTTTCTAGTATGACCGTCGGCTCTCTGGTCCAACATCCTATTCATATCAAATCAATTCTAAAACCTTAACCCGGACCAGATAAGGCACCAGTTCCCGGTCCGACTCACGGGTCTGGTCCGGATGTCAAAACATTGGCTATTCAAGTTAGTTATATGATATACATCTCTATTGAATTATATAATCATAGGATAGATTTATAACTTTTGTTTTTTGCATCCCCACCATCCAAAAAACACACACCCCAACAAAAGAAAACCACATTTACTCTAAAAGAAAACCACATTTACTCTAAAATGGACTAAACAATAACAAGACTTACAAAATGACTGCCTTTTTCAAAACTTAAATATATAATGATGTCATAAGGTCGGTCAAAAATATATTTAAAACGTGCTTTCTATTCACCTTTACTAGTAAGGGTAAGTAGGGTGTCAAATATACGGGGAATTAATGGAAAGTGTTGAAGTTCTTTGTTCTTATTGATTAACTAATTCTAAAGTTATAATCTTTTGTTTGATTGGGAAAGTTGTTATAAAAACAAGTTTGATTACTTTGTTTGTAAACAATTAATGAGAAAAAGGTATCAATCTTTGGGTTTTTGGACTGTGAAGCAAATCGTATAACCTAGTTACTACCAATTGGAAATCACAAAGACATGATTTGTTAACCTAATTGTTTTGATAGAAAATTAACACATAATATATTTGGTTGCAATGATACACGATAGAAAACCAAAAGAGTGATGCAATAAATAGTAATACACTTAATTACCAATTCTAGGTATCAAAAACACAGTCGAATTCAATGGTTAAAGGTAAAATGTCACGGCTCCCCGACCCACCCTGGACGGAGTCGGGGCCCGCGAGGCAGTTCCCGTGGTATTTAATTTATGCGGCAGCGGAAGTCTTTTTATAACAGGATCTTTTATCCGTAAAATGCTCGTTTAATATATTACACAAAGTTTAAGGGATAAATCCCATAATTTACAATAAGTTGATTTCACACAGAAATCTTTATTTTTCAAAACACGTTTTATTGGTTTATTTTCACTGAGCCACTTCTCTGAGCTTGATAGTGCTTTACTGCACTTTTCCTGGATCACACAGATCACCTGAAACATGTTTGAAAAAGGTTTTGTCAGCGGGGAAATACTGAGTGAATCATTCTGTTTTCTAAAACGACCCGTTAGTTATAATTTACAGTATTAAGAGCGATTACAATGTTTCTATCAACCAATTATCAAGAATGGGTATTTGTCACTCGATTCATTTCTGTGACTGTGGTCATACCACTATTGGGTCCCGTTGCCCAAATAGTGACGGTGTACTCACACAGAGTAATAATAACTCACATAGAGTAATATTCACTCACATAGAGTGATAATAACAGTAATGTGCACAATACCCCACATACCAGCTGTAATTTGGTGATTACAAAGACTTAATCCCTGTAATTATAACCTTTGAAAATAATTTGAGGTATTGTAATACTTACTCACAAACTGTGAGAAAACAGTTTAAAAAGAAGAATGACTCACATTGCAGATTAACGAGCAATAGATATAAGCCTACTGATTAGCCTTGATTACACCTAGTTTTAACACAATGCACACACAAACAGGTTAGTAACTAATACAGCAGTTACGTCAATTCACGAGATTAAACCTTCACAACAATTAATCAGTGCAATACTCGATAATTCAATCGGATTCACAACGAATAACAGAGCATAGTCCGAATTCGAACAGCACTCTAATATTCAAGTCGAAATCACGACGAATAATCAAAGTATAAGCTCAATTGAGCAGCACCTGGACTATCGTTGGATAGTTACAATCGATCGGACGTTGAATCGCATTAGCGATCGAGTTATTACCCTGATTGCGGCAGCGTTTCGATAATTGTGTGTGTGTGTTGGACTGTTTTGCTTATAACTCGACGTATATTATGAATTTTAACGTCGTTCAAGTGCCAAATTTCAAGTCCCAACCCTTGCTATTTATACTGAAAATTTGACACCGTCGCGTAGCGCGAGGGGTACCCCCTATAGGCGTCGCGCTACGCGAGTGGTAACCTATGTTCATAGGGTAGGTTTTTGCGTGTGTAGGCTTGCTGAGTTGATAGAATTTTAAAATTCTATTTTGACAGAGAGTTATTAAGATAATCGTTGGCTAGGGTTTATCCCCCCCTGAGTTTTAGGGGCCCTGATCCTGATTCCGATTGTTCTGGAAATTTTAGGGTTAGTGCAGAATTACTTGGGTTTCTTAATTAGGGTTTTCTTAATAGCTAATTACCATCCTAATTATGGATTTTAGTGGCAGTTGTTACATCCTCCCCACCTTAAGAAAAATCTCGTCCTCGAGATTTACTGGAATAGATGAGGGTACTTTCGCTTCATTTCCGATTCCAGTTCCCAAGTGTATTCTGGTCCTCTTCTTGAATTCCATTTGACTTTTACTAGCACTAGTCGTTTGTGCTTGAGAAACTTGACTTTTCTATCTTCGATCTGTAGTGGTTTCTCTATAAACTTCAACTTTTCGTTCACCTCTACATCTTGAAGAGGTACTACCAGGGATTCGTCTGCTAAACATTTCTTAAGATTGGATACATGAAATACATCATGTACTCCAGCCAATTCTTCTGGTAGTTGTAAACGATAAGCAACTGGTCCTATTCGTTGAATCACGGGGAATGGTCCAACGTATCTTGGACTTAGCTTTCCTTTCTTACCGAATCGTACTACTCCTTTCCAAGGAGAAACTTTTAAAAGTACCTTATCTCCGATTTGAAATTCTAAAGGCTTGCGACGATTGTCTGCATAGCTCTTTTGACGATCTCGAGCTGTTTTCAGTCTTTCCTTGATCTGAGTTATCTTGTCAGTAGTTTCTTGTACTATTTCAGGACCTGATAATTGACTTTCTCCGATTTCTGCCCAACATACTGGAGTTCTGCACTTACGTCCGTATAGTGCTTCAAATGGTGCAGCTTCGATGCTTGAATGATAACTATTGTTATAGGAGAATTCAATTAATGGTAAATGGCTATCCCAATTACCACCAAAGTCAATTACACATGCTCGGAGCATGTCTTCTAGAGTTTGTATTGTCCTTTCACTCTGTCCGTCTGTTTGTGGATGATAAGCAGTACTTAGATTTAGTCGAGTTCCCATTGCTTTCTGAAAACTTTTCCAGAAATGAGAAGTAAAACGACTATCTCTATCCGATACAATGGAGAGCGGGACTCCATGTAGAGAT
Organism: Helianthus annuus; assembly: GCF_002127325.2. Lineage (NCBI taxonomy): Eukaryota > Viridiplantae > Streptophyta > Magnoliopsida > Asterales > Asteraceae > Helianthus > Helianthus annuus. The sequence continues at coordinate 9,608,914 of NC_035449.2, forward strand.
ACTACCTCGTCCACGTAGAGTTGTGCTAACCTTTCCATACTAAAGGTTTCTTTCATTGGTAAGAAATGAGCTGACTTGGTTAATCGGTCTACGATTACCCAAATTGCATCATTACCTCTTTTGGTTTTGGGTAACTTTGTAACAAAGTCCATTGTTATGAGTTCCCATTTCCATACAGGCATTTCTAACTGTTGTAGTAGTCCTGAAGGTTTCTGGTGTTCAGTTTTGACTTGTGAACAAGTTAAACACTTGGATACGTATTCAGCTATATCCTTTTTCATTCCTATCCACCAGAAATTATTTCTTAAATCTTGGTACATCTTATTATTTCCTGGGTGCATGGTATACCTAGATTTATGAGCTTCTTCTAAAATCTTATTTCTTAATTCTCCTTGCTTAGGTACCCAAATTCTCTTCTTATGGAATTTCCAAATTCCATCATTTCCTTGTTCTAATTCTTTTAGGTAACCTTTCATTTCTTCAGCATCGTCTTGGATTGCTGTTTTCTGGACTTCTTTGATTTGTGCCATTAAATCTACTTGTAGATTTAACCTCAGAGCACGGACTCGTTTCTGTTTCTCATGGTACTTACGACTTAAGGCATCTGCAACTACATTTGCCTTTCCTTCGTGATATTGGATATCACAGTCGTAATCACTTAGCATCTCCATCCATCTTCTTTGCCTCATGTTTATTTCTTTTTGCCCAAATATATATCTTAGACTCTTATGATCTGTATAAACAGTAAACTTACTTCCATACAGATAATGTCTCCAGATTTTAAGGGCAAAGATTATGGCTCCTAATTCTAGATCATGAGTCGTATAATTTTCTTCGTGCTTTTTCAATTGTCTAGAAGCATACGCAATTACCTTCTTGCGTTGCATTAACACACATCCGTATCCTAATTTTGAAGCATCACAGTATACCTCAAAATCTTCTGTTCCTTCGGGTAAAGCTAAGATTGGTGCATTCGTCAACCTATGCTTTAAAATCTTAAAGGCTTCTTCTTGTCTAGGTCCCCATTCAAACTTAGCAGTTTTACAGGTTAACTTAGTTAATGGTACGGCTATCTTAGAAAAATCTTTGATAAATCGTCTATAGTATCCAGCTAAGCCTAGAAAACTTCTTATCTCCATTGCTGTTTGTGGAACTTTCCACTTCGTAATTGCTTCTATCTTAGCAGGATCTACATGGATACCTTTGTGATTTACCACATGACCTAAGAATTGTACTTCTTGTAGCCAAAATTCACATTTCGAGAATTTGGCATAAAGCCTTTCTTTTCTTAACAAAGTTAAGAGATCATGTAAATGCTCACAATGTTCTTTTTGGCTTTTGGAGTAAATAAGTATATCGTCGATGAAAACGATTACAAATTTATCCAAGTATGGTTTACAGATTCGATTCATCATGTCCATGAATGTTGCTGGGGCATTCGTTAATCCAAAGGGCATGACTGTAAACTCATAATGACCATACCTAGTTCTGAAAGCAGTTTTAGGTATGTCCTCTTCTTGTACTTTCAACTGATGATATCCAGATCTTAAATCTATTTTAGAGAAATACCTAGCTCCTTGCAATTGATCAAAAAGATCATCAATCCTAGGTAATGGGTATCGATTCTTAATCGTAATCTTATTCAATTCTCTATAATCGATACACATTCTCATCGATCCATCTTTCTTTTTCACAAACAGTACCGGTGCACCCCAAGGGGATGAACTAGGTTGTATGAATCCTTTGCTTAATAATTCATCTAATTGCTTTTTCAATTCTAGCATTTCGGTAGGTGCTAATCTATATGGTGCTTTAGCTATTGGTGCAGTACCTGGAATTAAATAGATTCTAAACTCTACTTCCCTATCAGGTGGTAATCCAGGTAATTCTTCTGGAAAAACGTCTGGGTATTCTGACACTACCGGGATGTCCTGAAGTTCCTTATCCTTAGTGTTAATGATTACTGAAATCATATACACCATTTCCTGTTTTCTTGAATAACTAGCCAATTTCATTACCGAGATAAATTTCAGTGGCTTTCGAGGTCTATCTCTAGTAATCAAAATTACTTCTCCTGTAGGGGTTTGAATTTCTACTGCGTTTTTGTCACATAGGATTCGAGCATGGTTGGCTATTAACCAATCCATTCCTAATACTACATCGAATCCTGCTAAATTCATTGGTAACAAATTTGCAGAAAACTTATGGCCTAATAATTCTATTTTTCCTTCTTGCCAGATTTTATCTATTTTCACAGAATTTCCTTCTGCGGTTTCTACTGTGAAGATTTGCCTAAGAGTGGTTAATGGTAACTTAAGATCTTGGCAAAATAAAGTATTTATAAAACTTTGGTTCGCACCAGAGTCAAATAATACTTTTGCAAATACGTTGTGAACTAAGAACGTACCAGCTATCACATCTGGAATGAGTTCGGCCTCTTGAGTGGTTAGCTGGAATGCACGAGCATTTTTCTTGGTTGTTCCTTCCGTGGGTTTGGCTTGGTTAACTATAGGTTTAGCTAACTTAGGACATTCAGATTGAAAGTGTCCCCTTTCTCTGCAATTATAACAAACTTTTGTTTTCTTCCTGCAGTCTTCTTCCCGATGTCCTTTCATTTGGCAAAAATTGCAAACCATGTTGCATTGTCCATAATGCTTCTTTTTGAAAATTTTGCAGAAAGGAGATGATGAGGATTGTCCGGTTCCTCTTTTCTTGGCATTACCCACACGAAATCCTTGGGTAATCTTGTGAGCTAATTCCTTCTTGCGATCTTCCTCTCTTGTGCGTACCAATTCATCGGTTAGGGTATTAGCTAATTCTACAGCATCGTCAATAGTACGAGGTCTCGCAGCTTTAACGATGTTTCGGATTTCACTAATTAACCCCCAGATGTAACGAGAGATAAGTACCGGTTCTGGCGAAGCCAGTGATGGCACTACCCTTGCGTATTCAAAGAATGTCGAAGTATATCCCCGACAATCTACTCCTAGCATACGATGACTTAGGAACTTGTTTGCCATTTGTTCCTTCTCGTATTCGGGACAGAATTTTCTTTCTACAAGACTCTTAAATTCTTCCCAACTCATTGCATAAGCTATCCTTCTTCCTTTTGCCTGGAGGACCGTGTTCCACCATTCGAGTGCTCCTTCTTTGAACAGATTTGATGCATACATCACCTGGTCTCCATCGGCACATTTGCTTATTGCAATTACTGCCTCGGTTTTCTCTAACCAACGCAGTGTTGCAGTTGCCCCTTCGTTACCTGCAAATTCAGCGGGTTTGCAAGCAAGAAATTCTTTGTAAGTGCAACCAGGCGTTGCAGCTTTCATTCTTTTAGGGAGTGGGGCCTGCTGCGGATCATGATCGTCATGATTGCCGCCTCCATTTATGCTGTTACTGCCGTTATCTTCTGGAATACGTTTACTAGGAATTAATTGTGGTTCGGCAGGTTTTCGAACAGCAGCTACAATTTCTGGAATAGCATGAGCTATCCCTTGGGTGATAAAATGCTCGATATCTTGTCGAGTTATATATTGATCTTCCTGTTCTTGCTCAGATTGATTTACTTCATTAATTGGTTCATTGTTAGCGTTTTCCATCTGCTTATTGGTAAAATTATTAGTGTCTAACTTATCAATGACAAAATTCACATAGATAGGCACATAGATTATCACATCATACAAGTATAACCAAAATTGTCGATTTCTCGACTTTTACTTTGTTAGTATATTGTATATGCATCCATACACACCGTATCTTACAGAGTTTTATTGCCCATTTTACAGAATTTTAAGTTACTATCATACAATACGGCTTTCTGTGGTTTAACTGACGGTTCTAGTAACGATGCTCCCTCTCATCGTACTTCCAAGTTAGATGCTCTCCCATTTCCCTGATTCTATTACCTGTACCTATCAGTTCTTCACCGAACTGACGGAGTTCAGCTAGGTTTTCATTACTCATGGGAGGATTTGGGAGTGGTTCTGGGTCAAATTGTGGAAGGAAGCTATAAGGACTGTTAACTATATTTTGGAATTGCCAGTCATTGGTCCACCATTCCTCCATTTGGCCTAATGGTCTGGTATGAACTAGTGGGTCTGGAATAGCTGGTCCTAGGTTTAGTGGGAATTGAACTGTAGCCGGGTAAGAAAAGAGATTATCATTGATAGGCTCTAAAACATCACAATTTTCCAGTAGGCGATCTATTTCGTCCTGGAACGTGATTTCCTCAGTTTGTTTAGAGCTTTCGCCAATCTCTATTCCCTTTTGTTTCAGATCTATTCCTATTTCCTTTTCAGGTGATTTCGAACCTTCTCCAGTTTCTATTTCCTTTCCCTTGCTCACACTCACAGGATTTTCTATTTTAGGGAGTTTCCTAGTGGCAGGTTTCCTACGGCGCACTTTCCTCCACCCTACATATCTTCTCTTCTTTTTAGGTTTGGCTTTTTCCAGCGGTGGGGCTTGGAATTCCACAGGTTCTTCTATGTCAGCAATGTAACCAGTAAAGTCGTGAGAGACTTCGATAGGCACTGGATATAAGTTGAGATTCTGGAATGTTTCCGACATCTCATTCATGCTGCATAGCATATATGCAAAATGCAATGTTAAAACTTTGGAACAAAGTTTAACAAACAAAACACTGAAGTTTTATTGCATACTAATTTATACAAAGAACAACAGAAATAAACACACTTAGGACTTTATTTATTTACGGGATTGTGATTTCTTTTACTAGATCCAACTTATCAGATATTTAGAGATTAGCATTTTCTGCTACAGTAGCTAGCATATAGAGATTTGCCCATTTCCCGTCTATTTTATCTTCCCAAGGTATACTATTACCCAACTCTTGGACTTCTGGGTTAAACCTAACTCTCTTGGTTCGGGGTTTCTTTGTCTCCTGACTCTTTTTAAGTATCGAATCCCTTTTCTCTGGGGAAAGTGGATTCTCATAGTTTGCCTTGCGGACAAAGATTCCTTCTTCTAAATTTACTGGGTTTTTAGAAGAAGATGCCACATCTAGTTTGTGGTAGATAGCAGACCGCTTTTGCTTACCCATACTGTAACTAAAAATAGCCAGTTAATAAAACATATAATCACCGAATAACAATTAGTAAAATTAAGCATTGTCCAAATGCTTAATTTAGGCTTAATCAGTGGCTCGATCAGTGGCTCAATTTAATTATTAGCTCTGATACCACCTTCGCTGTCACGGCTCCCCGACCCACCCTGGACGGAGTCGGGGCCCGCGAGGCAGTTCCCGTGGTATTTAATTTATGCGGCAGCGGAAGTCTTTTTATAACAGGATCTTTTATCCGTAAAATGCTCGTTTAATATATTACACAAAGTTTAAGGGATAAATCCCATAATTTACAATAAGTTGATTTCACACAGAAATCTTTATTTTTCAAAACACGTTTTATTGGTTTATTTTCACTGAGCCACTTTTTTGAGCTTGATAGTGCTTTACTGCACTTTTCCTGGATCACACAGATCACCTGAAACATGTTTGAAAAAGGTTTTGTCAGCGGGGAAATACTGAGTGAATCATTTTGTTTTCTAAAACGACCCGTTAGTTATAATTTACAGTATTAAGAGCGATCACAATGTTTCTATCAACCAATTATCAAGAATGGGTATTTGTCACTCGATTCATTTCTGTGACTGTGGTCATACCACTATTGGGTCCCGTTGCCCAAATAGTGACGGTGTACTCACACAGAGTAATAATAACTCACATAGAGTAATATTCACTCACATAGAGTGATAATAACAGTAATGTGCACAATACCCCACATACCAGCTGTAATTTGGTGATTACAAAGACTTAATCCCTGTAATTATAACCTTTGAAAATAATTTGAGGTATTGTAATACTTACTCACAAACTGTGAGAAAACAGTTTAAAAAGAAGAATAACTCACATTGCAGATTAACGAGCAATAGATATAAGCCTACTGATTAGCCTTGATTACACCTAGTTTTAACACAATGCACACACAAACAGGTTAGTAACTAATACAGCAGTTACGTCAATTCACGAGATTAAACCTTCACAACAATTAATCAGTGCAATACTCGATAATTCAATCGGATTCACAACGAATAACAGAGCATAGTCCGAATTCGAACAGCACTCTAATATTCAAGTCGAAATCACGACGAATAATCAAAGTATAAGCTCAATTGAGCAGCACCTGGACTATCGTTGGATAGTTACAATCGATCGGACGTTGAATCGTAATAGCGATCGAGTTATTACCCTGATTGCGGCAGCGTTTCGATAATTGTGTGTGTGTGTTGGACTGTTTTGCTTATAACTCGACGTATATTATGAATTTTAACGTCGTTCAAGTGCCAAATTTCAAGTCCCAACCCTTGCTATTTATACTGAAAATTTGACACCGTCGCGTAGCGCGAGGGGTACCCCCTATAGGCGTCGCGCTACGCGAGTGGTAACCTATGTTCATAGGGTAGGTTTTTGCGTGTGTAGGCTTGCTGAGTTGATAGAATTTTAAAATTCTATTTCGACAGAGAGTTATTAAGATAATCGTTGGCTAGGGTTTATCCCCCCCTGAGTTTTAGGAGCCCTGATCCTGATTCCGATTGTTCTGGAAATTTTAGGGTTAGTGCATAATTACTTGGGTTTCTTAATTAGGGTTTTCTTAATAGCTAATTACCATCCTAATTATGGATTTTAGTGGCAGTTGTTACATAAAAGAAATAATGTCAACTTAGAATCTAATTTTAATTATTGATGAACAAAACCACATAACTGGTGAAATCAAGTTTAAGTTTATAATCCTATAACTATTTAATTAAAGCAAAATAAACATATATATTCAATTGACCGAATGATTAGAATGAAATATAAATCCAAAAGTAGGTACCAAGCTGGTAGAACTCGATCACTAACATAAACCCTTGTCCCGGAGATGATCACGGGTGGTTTAATTGCCCATACCTGTCATTGTTACTTTAATTGATATACTGGATCCAGATTGCATGGAAGAATTGGAGGGGTTGAGGTTTGGATCATCTAAATTCATCATTGGGAAGTAAAAAACGGCTAGGGTTGATGATTTATTTCGTTAAGGGGAATGTCAATCTTTAAATAGGTTAAAACCCATAAATCCGCAAATTAAATAAGCTCAGGGCGCTCTTTGCACCACCCCAGCTTATGGTGCATTGGGACTCGTGCGTTCCCTACATTGCGCCAATTTCAGCGCCACCTTGCGCCCCCAGGACTTGACATCAGCGCACAATGCTCTAATTGTCAGATTTTCTCATTACTTTTGCATTTTTAACTCTCTTCTTGTATACACTCTTCCTATGCTTCATGTAGCTTTCGAGAACCATCCATTAAGCTCAAAGTACCCGCAAATTAAAGCAACTCAAAATTAATCATTTTGACATAAATGATCATGTAAAACCTCATAGTTATATACATTAAAGCACAGTTAAATACGCTCACAACAATATATCACTAGATACCTGGTTTAAGTGGAAGGAAACTTTTCATGCTTGTGCTAGTTGCTTAAATACTGATTGTTATTTAACCATGAGACATTTTATTACAACAATAAACATTAATATATTTAAGATATATAATACACTTAGGAGGACACCATTGTAATCAACCTAAAAGTTTAAGATGTCTAAGACAATTTTTTCCACATAAGATACATGTACTCTATGAAATAATTCCTAATATGCCCCCAACTAATATACTTCACCTAATGAACATAGTACTTAATACACATAAGATTATTTAATTCACTACATTAAGTATTATCTTATTATATACTTAATATAGTGGAGGGTTCAAATAAGAAGAATTTTTTTTGTAAGAAGAAAATAGAAGAACTTTCAACCAATAAGAATGCTTCATTTACTTCCCTTAATATTTGCATTTAATTTTAATATAAGGGTATATTGGTAAACTTACATAAATCATTAATTTGTATTCTTCACCTTTAATAACTAACTAAATTAAATTTGTAACTCCTTTTCAAAATATATACTTTTTCCAAATTAAAAAAACAACTTAATTTAAAGTGTAGAATAAATTACTAGTCGTGTAGATAAATTACGAGTTGTGTAGGATATATTTCGGGGTGTGTAGGATAAATTTTGGCTGTGTAGGATAAAATTCTATAATGTGTAGAGTATATGTAAGAAAATTTTGATATGTGTAGATTTTGTAGATTGTATGTAGAATAATTAATGATTAGTTGACTAATTAATTAAAGAGAGAAAAATTAATGATATGAGTTATAAATGAAATAGTATTTTATTGATATGCCATTTCTTCTTTTTATTCTCACATTAAATTTCTTCTCAAATTCTATACATATACATATACATATACATATACAGTCTAGGACATGAATGGAAGTTTTCTTGTAGCCTATCAACTTGGGTGCTCATCTTCAAGTTATTCACCCAGGTTCGAACCCCCTCTCTTGTGCTTCCTCTTCCTGTTTTTATAATTATTTTTTGTATTATTAAACATAGGACTCTACCATTGATCTAAAAGTAGGATGCAATATTGGGATTTTAAAAATTTATGATGCCAACCACAACCCACTAACTAAGTTAAGGTTGTTCACGAGCCGAGTCAGGGGTAAATTCAGGCCTGACTTGATTATAAACCGAGTTGACTCAGCGTAACTCAGATTTGAAATCGAGCTGAAAGTCTAAGCTCGAGCTTAGCTTGGTTAGGCTTGAATAATACTTGTCATTCAAAACTTAATAAATAGTCTAATAATCATTCAATAGTTTAACAGAACATATCCAAAATAAGTTTAACAAGCTAAAATCAAGTTCAACCAAATACAAAATAAGTTTTAAATTTCAAAGAAATATAATATAAGTTAGTTTAGCATCCTAATAAATTCTCAAATATGCCATACATATAATAAATAATATATTATATGTATATAAAAATAAGATATACCAAACATGTAATAATCCGAGCCAAGCTAACGAGCGAGCCAAACCGAGCCAGTACGGCTCGTTACGAGCAGAGCTAGGCTCGTTTTCTAACTAAGTCGAGCCATCTTGGCTCATTCTCAAACTGAGCCATATCGAACCAGCTTTTTCCAAGCTAAATATGAGCGTGCTTCGATATATAACTGTATTCAAGGACTATTTTTATCGGGTTGTATATAGATATGTTTGCTTGATCACGGCTTCATCCTAATGGCAGAGAGTGATGGTTAAATTGATGGATGTAGTGGTGAATCGGTTGTGAGGGTAGTGAATTGTGGGAGATCAGTGGCGCAACTTAGTGGGAAATGCACCCCCAAATGTTTCGGTTAGAAGTGTAAAATTTACGATTTTTCGTCCGATCCTTCCATTATTTTGCCTAAATATTTATACTTTATATAAATTGGGTCCCTGACTCCCCCCAAACTTTTGGTCAAGCTCCGCCACTATAGGAGATGTTGCAAGTGGCAGAGAATTTGGAAGCAATGGAACTGTCCTCAACCTCAACAATTATACCTCATTGCCATTAGGAATAGTGTGCCGATAAATTCTTCTGCATACATAGTACGTTCTGCTTTAATAATTATACAATGTTTGATCAAATAACCCGAATGATGCAAATACTCGATTGTGTAATCAATGATGACATATGGTGATGTATGAGGTTGATGATGGTAATGACGATGATGGGGTTAAGGGGTTTAGATTTGAGGTAGTTGAAGTTGAAGAGATGATATATAAAGAAGATGATGGTGGATGAAGGTGGATGATGAAAACCGTAGTTATGGTGGTCAAGGCAGAAGCATGCTCGGTCAACAAAGGTCAATTGTAGAGGTTGTTAATAAAAAAGAATGGTAAAGATCAAATAGGAAGTTAATTTTCGCTAGGAAGGATAGGAAGCCATAGGATTAAGACATGTGGCAAATTTTAAAATAAAGAGAAAGGGTATTTTAGTCAATCCAACTCCTTCTTCTTCCTTTTTCAAAACCCAGTAAATTAAAAAACCCACCATTTTCAAAACCCACCATCTTCAACTATTTCTTCACTTTCTATCTCAATAATCACTACATTATAGTGCGATTTTCATCACAAATCAATGATTCAGAACCCGATCAACGTGTTCTTCAGCTTTTTTTTTTGAAGAAAACCCAGTTTAATTTCATAAAAAAATCTCGTTTTTTCCGGTGATTTTGGAGATAATCACTCGATTCGTTCGATTCGAGCGTTGATAAGTGTTTCTATCATTCAAATTTCGTCAATTCATGAAGAAATCGGCTTCGATCCATGTAAGAAATTCTTTAATTTCATTTTCATGATCTGGGTTTTTGATTTAGTCATTGCGTTTTACGATCTTTGCGGGGGTCCGGGGGCGGCAGGCCCCTTGTAGCGGGGTCCCAGGGGCGTCAGCCCCTGGCGGGGTCCAAGGGGCAGAGCCCCTGGCTGGGGTTGAATTAATTTTCCAGAAATTGGCTTATTTCGAAGACAGTAATTCGTAGACAATTCAGACAGTTCACAGTGACAGACAGTTTTATGTGTCCATTGCGTTTTAGAAATAAGAGTGTTTTATGTGGTTTCTGGCTATTGCGTTTTAGAAAAAAACACATTTTTAAGTGTTTTTAGTCATTGCGTTTTAGGTAAAACACATTTTTTAGGTGTTTTCAGTCCATTGCGTTTTAGAATGAGTCATTTTTAAGTGTTTTCTGGCCATTGCGTTTTATATATAAGACATTTCTTTGTGTTTTTGGTGCATTGCGTTTTAGGTAAAACACTTTTTTATGTGTTTTCAGTCCGTTGCGTTTTAGAAAACAGACATCTTATGTGTATTCTGGCCATTGCGTTTTACAAATAAGTCATTTCTTTGTGTTTTTTGTGCATTGCGTTTTAGGTAAAACACATTTTTATGTGTTTTCTGGCCATTGCGTTTTACAAATAAGTCATTTCTTTGTGTTTTTGGTGCATTGCGTTTTAGAAAAATGTCATTTTTTAGGTTTTTTTTCATTGCGTTTTACGTAACTTGTGGTTTTTCTATTGCGTTTTACGCAATTGGGTTTTAAATTTTTTTTTTAAATATAGCAATAGTATACTCGTTTTAAAGATAAAAAAACGCTCGTTTTTTTGGTGCAATTTTTATAAAAAAATAATGTCGTATGAAAGAGTTATTAACGTTTATAAAATGGGGGGGGGGATTGGAGGAGAGAGAAACTATTGGCTTGGATTGACTAGAATGCTCTTGAACAAACTCAAACGCCTCTTTTCTTCATTTCAATTTCCCTGATTTAATCTTAGCCCTTGATTAACTTAATGGATGGTCAAGATCACTTCCTATCCTTCCTAGCCAAATAAACTTCCTATTGTATCTCCACCCTAAAAAAGAAATAGAAACACCCCCTCGACTTTGATAAAACTCTACTTTGCCTCTTGTGTTGTATTAAAAAACTAATACTAAAAGAATAAGTAAAAAGACCAAAAAGCCCTCACATGCTTTGTGAGGTGATTTAACTAAGAAATCCAATAAAGTTTGTGCAAAAGGTTATCACCGTAACAAAATATCAAGTTAAAGGTTGTTTTTTTTACCTATTTTAAAGTGAAAGATATAGTCTATAGTTTAGATGTAACATAAAAGTTGTTTTGTGCAATTTTATTTAAAATTTTACTATACTTGGCATTTGAATGCTTTTATTTAGGTCTTGTATGTGCCACTATTGATATGTTTTATTCTAAAGTTTCCAATAAAGTTTATTCTTTGGTTATAGAAAGGCATGACTGGTTTATTATTGGTCATCGAAAGGCATGATTATGTGTAGAAGAGTTTGATTTGTTAGAAATGCATGCTTTTATTATGAAGATTGTTTCTTGGTGAATATTGCATGATCATTGTATAAAAATAACTCATGATTTCTTCTTCTAGGAAAGTGTGATTTTAAAAGAACATATTGTTTACATGATATGGAAAGTTAGATAGAGTAAGGTATTGAAACGTTGAAGAAACATAAAAGTGTTTTACCTACATTAGTAGATATAAGTTGTTTTGTCATTTTTACAAGAGAATCAACATTTCTTTGTCAGAAACAATATATTATTATCATGGTAGTGCTTCAATAGTGTATTTTTTTAACCAAGGGACTGCTACAGTGGATTAATCAACCTTGGACAAAATAGTTTATAATGATGGTGGTGGCGATTCAAAAACTTTAAGAACACATACACATTTTCTCAATAAATGGTAAAGAATATAGATGAGCTAATGACATAAAAACGTGAATAAAAACGGTTCGGGTATAACTGATCAAATCTAGCATATTTAGATATATGATTCAATTGTTCCTTGGATCTATGATTTTTTTAACAATTAACTATTTGATAGGAGGACCGTTTCAGTTAAGCGTGTGCAAAACAAACAAAATGTATTTATGACTGGGAAAAAAATGAACCGAACTGTGAATTCGGTTTTAGACTCCTAACCATATCCAAATGTGAATTTGATTATAGGTTTCAAAATCTTACGTATTCAGATAGCCGATCTGAATTCAACCAATTAAACTGAATAATATACAGTTTAATCGGATTACTAAACAGAATAAATCAATAAAATTCAGTTCGTTTAGACACATTCTTAATTCAGATCGATTCAGATTTCAATTAAGACAAGAAAAAGTTCAAATCTAATCAAATCGATATCCAAACCGATAAACATTCTATCTTCAATACATTACTATCTAAACATGATAACTTTTGGTAGATTTTGTTGTCAATCTTTGGTTGAATAAGTAAGTATTGGGTGTGACATGAGCCACCAACTAACCTTTTTCATTTATATAAATATTTATCATATAATATTGACGGCTCTAAGTTCTAACCACTAAACTAGTGGCTAGGGGGCTAGTAAGAAGATTTGAGAAAAATGAAGTTAAAGGGGTGAAGTGTAATTGTAAAAACTAAAAGTCAAAAAAATAAATAAAAATAAGCCCATTTGTTTGAACTTTGAATTGAATTGGTAAATGGAGGTTGCCACTTGGGGTAAGTCAACCAACTTCTCCCTTTCCTCGCATCCAACACGCCCTTTCTGCATTCTAACTGTCACTCCCCCACATCTCCACCCTCACCCCACTCTACTCATAGTTTATGTAGTGTCTCCTATCCAATTTAATAATATTATTATACTTATATATACTAATTTGAGTAGTGAATAATATTATACTTCGAAGACCATTTGATAAACTATTAGGGTATAAATAATATGATGATAAACTATGTTTAAAAGCTAGATAAGTAAAGAAAATGTTTAAATGTTATATAATTAGGGAAATTTTAAATTTATTTTTGAGGGTTAAAAAAACACATTATAGATTAGACAAAAAAACCTACATGTTCGTTCGTTACCATGGTTCTCCCTTGTCCTTCGGCCAAGGACGAACCCGCATAATGTGACGCTCGTGACTATTTCATCTGTCGCCCGTCAACCTTGTGTTAGTGGACGTTTGTAGGACCTCGTTGTGAGTTATGTTATACATGCTTAAGATAACACGTTTAGTATGATTTAAAGGGTTATTAAATATTTTAAGAAAAATATATGTAGAGAAATTTAGAATATAGTTTATATTAATATATAGATATTAAATATTAAAACTTAATAAAACTAAACACAAACTTACATAAAGAATATGTACGGTTTTAATACAATAGTTTATATAATAGGTAGGGATGGTAATCGAACTCGAACCCAATTGGTAAACCCCAAACCCAACTCATTTGGGACGAGTTTGGGGCCGGTTAATTGGGTTTGGGCCTAGTTTTTATTTTTTTCGCGGGTTTAGGATTTGGTGATATACATGTCTACCTGACCCGATAAAGTGTAGTCGCTTACCCGATTCTATACTCGATATGATTTCTTGTATATTTTTTAATATGTATATATATGACGCATCCATTTTTTATATCTACGTGTATTTTATTTTATATACATTGTAGTAATTTGATATATTTTTATAGTACCAATACTAAATGTAACTGATAAGTAGTTATCCGATAATTACCTGATGGGTTTTGGGTCGAGTATACCGAACGAGTATTTTTTTTTTTAAATTAACAGGTATACTCAAAACCCACGATATACCCGATGGACATTTTACCCGCTAGAAACCCGATAAATTTTAGAACAGATTTAAGAATAAGATTACCTAAACACGTCTGAAACCCGATCCAATATCATCTTACTAATAGGACACACAATTAAGTAGAAAGGTCTACACAACCTAATTTAATATTAAAACATTATTTTACAACAAAATATCAAAACCTTACTAGTAATGATTATAGTGAAAACAAAAATAAAAAAATGGAAAATACACACATAAACACTTTGGCAACACTTGCCTACCTCCTTCTTCCCCCATCCCCATCTCATCTAGCTGTAATCCCTCCCCCAAACTTACTTATAAATACCCTCACTCCCTCCCTCCAAACTTCTATCCAAATACCAAACACCTAATTAACAACCAAACAAAACAAACAAACAAACATGGAATTCATTACCATCTGTTTTTCCTTTTTTGTTATCATCTCCTTCTCCTTCTTTTTCTCCTCGTCTTTCCGCGGTGCCCGGAGACACCTGCCCCTGCCTCCGGGCACCCTCGGTTGGCCGTATATCGGCGAAACCTTTCAACTTTACTCTCAAAATCCTAATGTATTTTTTGCTTCCAAAGTGAAAAAGTTAGTATTTTTCTTATACCCTTTTGTTTGTTGTACAATCTTGCAAACAAATTGGTTACTAATTGGGAAAAAAAATTTAATTTTGCAGGTATGGTTCAATCTTTAAAACACATGTGTTGGGGTGTAAGTGTGTGATGATTTCAAGCCCTGCTGCTGCTAAACTTGTGCTTGTGACAAAATCTGAGCTTTTTAAGCCCACATTTCCTGCTAGTAAAGAAAGAATGTTGGGGAAACAAGCCATTTTCTTTCACCAGGGTGATTATCATTCCAAATTACGCCGCCTTGTTCTTCGCGCTTTTACGCCTGAATCGATCAAGAATATCATTCCGGATATCGAATCCATCGCTGTCGATTCGCTTCGGTCGTTGGAAAACAGACTTGTCAACACTTTTCAAGAAATGAAAACAGTAAGTAAAGTTTTAAAACAGATTGACAACACTTCCTCTGTTTTTACTCTGTTTTTGCTCTGTTTTTACTCTGTTTTTGCTCTGTTTTTGCTCTGTTTTTGCTCTGTTTTGCTCTGTTTTTTAATTGATTTGATTTAATTGTTGCAGTTCACATTCAATGTTGCATTGCTTTCCATATTTGGAAAAGATGAGGTGCTCTACAGAGAGGATCTAAAGAGGTGTTATTACATTCTTGAAAAAGGGTACAATTCGATGCCGATTAACCTTCCCGGAACGCTCTTTAACAAGTCGATGAAGGCGAGAAAAGAGCTAGCTCAGATCTTGGCCAAAATCCTATCTTTAAGAAGAGAATCCAACAGAGAAGACCACAAAGATTTATTGGGTTCATTCATGGAACAAAAAGAAGGACTTTCCGACGAACAAATCGCCGATAACATAATCGGAGTCATATTCGCTGCTAGAGACACCACAGCAAGTGTCATCACATGGATCATCAAATACCTTGCGGAAAATCCAACAGTTTTACAAGCTGTCACTGTAAGTGATCATTGATCATCATTGGTCAATCTTACAATTCATAAAGTTTTGAACTTTAGTTAGTTATGATACATATCTAATTAAGATGAGATTGTTTGACTTTTTAGGAAGAGCAAGAAGGGATAATGAAGGGGAAAGATGACAAAGGTTTGACTTGGGCAGATACCAAGAAGATGCCAATAACTTCAAGAGTTATTCAAGAGACTCTAAGAGTTGCTTCTATCTTATCTTTTACCTTTAGAGAAGCTGTTGAAGATGTTGAATTTGAAGGTGTGTTTAATTGTTTAATATTCTTTTTTTTTTTAAATAATTATATATATATTTAAAGATTCAATTTTTTAAAAATTTTGTTTAAAATGGATTTTTCAGGGTACTTAATTCCAAAAGGATGGAAGGTTTTACCACTCTTTAGAAACATTCACCATAGTCCAGAAAATTTTACTGACCCGGAGAAGTTTGACCCGTCGAGATTTGAGGTGGCGCCGAAGCCGAATACATTTATGCCATTTGGCAATGGGGTCCACTCATGTCCAGGGAATGAGCTAGCAAAGCTGGAGATATTAGTGCTCATACATCATTTGACTACAAAGTACAGGTTGGTGAAAGCTACTTAGTTACAATAATGAAAGTATAAAGTATACAAGCAGTGGCGGACCCAGGATTTTTGGACAATGGGGTCCAAGAAAAAAAAAAAACACAAAAAAAGTAAGAAACAGGTATTGAACCCATGACCTTTTGTGTGTAAACAAGGGGTTTTACCACTGCACTAGGCTCAATTTCTTTGTTATGGGGTCCAACTAAACTATTTTATGGGGTCCATAGACAATTTTATATACCGTTTCTACTACTTTTTAAAAAAAGATTGGGGTCCGGGGACCCCGTTCCTCGTAACGTAGGTCCGCCCCTGTATACAAGTACAAGTATGTATATATGTGTGTGTATGTATGTATGCTAATATAGAAGTTTGTTGTTATTATGTGCAGGTGGTCAATGGTAGGACCTCAAAATGAAATTCATTATGCCCCATTTGCCCTTCCTCAAAATGGCTTGCCAATAAGACTTTTTTCAAGATAAACAAAATAGTACATTGATTTCTTTAAAAGTTTAAATATTTGATCATAATTGGCTAAAATAGTCAAGGGAGTGAGTAAAAGAATGATCATGAAGAGAAGGAAGTTAAGGACAAGTAAGACTCGAAAGTCGAAAGGAAACCAAATTGTACATAAAGAGATTCTTTAACCGGTCGAAGAAGAATATAGAGATAAAGATTTGTGATCGATTGTAGCATATTCATGTCGTAACTTGTTAGCGTGTTTAGGAACAAAAACTAGTAAGTTAGCGAGAGTTATTGACTTTTCTTTTGCATTTGTATGAAGTCCGCAAGGCATTAATAATGATATAATTTTGTTGTTTGGTTTATGGGTTCTTCCAACAATGCGTGTTGAAATATTCATCATATCATCCTTCCTTCGTCTTCCTCATCGCACCTCCATTACCGAACACTGTGAAATAAGTACCGACGTACCATTAAGGAGTAATGAGCAAACAACACCGCCAAAAAGTTGATAAGAAACCCAAATAGATACATGAGTTGATATCCTCAAACACAAGATATATGGCGGGAGTTGGGTGTTGTTTTTCGTGGTTAAAAATGGAGATTTTTAAATGAATTAAAAAGAAATAATTTACGTATAAATTATTTTAACTTTATCTTTTTACACATGAATACCAACAAACTTTACACTTGCAAAAATTTGAATCTACGCCATTTTTGTGGGGGTAAACACATACCACTAGTTCATAGATAGTGGATAGTCTAAATTATGTTAACACTAACAAAAAAAAAAATACTTGAAAAAAATGTTTAGCTTTTACATGTAAAGTAAACCTTTTTTTTAAAAAAGATGGTAACTTATTTGTTCTTAGAAAAAAGTGGCTTGATTTGAAAGAAATATATACACCTCTAGGGATCATTAAACTGTAGACAAGAACCAAAAATGTATCCAAGTTTGCAACTTATTTTCACATCCTATTTAGCATTAAAACCGGCTCCTTATATTTTATTTCGTATGGTTTAAGGGTAAAATAACAAAATTTTCATGATATAAAATAACTAAAGTTGGTAAAAATGGTAAAAACTATAAAAAAAGCTAAATTCACGAATATTGTCAAAATTGATCATTAGTTGGTAAGCTTAATGTGAGATGTTGAATATAAGAGCATTCACATCCATTCCATCAAATTTTTACCCTATATTACACTAAAAAATACTATATTTTCTCTCTCTCTTTCAATTAAATAATATTTTTTATACCTTTATCATTACCTTTTTCTCTCTCCCCCACTCACAACCGCTTTTAAAATGTATTAAAATATTATAGGAGGTGAACAGTGTTCTCCCAAATATACAGATGAATAGTAACATTTTCTCTCTCCTCTACTCACAACCAGTTTTTATACTATTATAACAATCTCACTCACACAATATGATGGATTGGATGTGAATGCTCTAAGAACTTAGTGTAGCCGATAATGCAATAAACGTTGACCAAAGCTTAGTCAACGTTGGAAATTCACACTTGGTCAGTTTACAAGATAGCAAATCAGGAGGTGCTCTTTCAAGTTGGCCCTCTAAAGCTTCTTTCTGAGCCAACAACAAAAAATACAATACCAAATTACAATGATTTATGAGCTTATATTGTACCTTGAATAACAAACTTCAAAATAAAAAGCAAATAGCGGATTCCGAATGTAGATGCTTTGATTCAAAGACATGTTGTGGAGAATGGTTTATGTAGTTTATGTGGTGAAAGTGGGGAAACGGTGGATCATTTATTGACGTCGTGTCAGTTTGCTTCTCGGGTTTGGCTACACGTGAGTACTTTGTGTCGCATTCCATCGATATATGCTTTTGAAGTACAAGATTTGTGTTCGGTTCATAAGAATCTCCAAATGGAAGCTCGTAAAAAGAAGGAGATACATAGAATTATTGTTACTGCTAGTTGGTGTATTTGGAAGCAGGGGCGAAGCATTGAAGGGGTCGGGGGGGGGGGGGGGGCGCCCAACCCTCCGAACTTTTCGCTCAGTAGTGTTATGTATGTACGTTTCGTATAGAATTTTTTAGGTATATACGTTTTCGACCACCCGGTTTTATAATAAAATAATTAGGTATATACTTTTAGCTCCGGTGACTTCCGACCCCCCGGTAGAAATTTTCATGCTTCACCACTGTTTGGAAGGAAAGAAATGAAGCAGTTTTTGCAGGAAAGAAGGCAAATGTGGCTAATGTAATGGAAGACATAAAATCTTTAGTGTACCTTTGGATTAAAAATAGGTCCCCAATTAACAATCTTTCGTGAAAAGATCGGTGTGTTCCTGAATTATAATCCTGTTGGCTTATTTTTTTCTAGCTTCTTGCTAGTTCTGTTTATTGAAAGTCGCATTTTCAAAAAAAAATAAAAAATAGTTGTATACTGATTTGTGAAATTCTATTTACCTTAAACAACAAACTTCAAGATCCTTAGTACGGATATTAAATGTTTGAACACATCTATATATCATTATATCATGTTGTCTACACAAAACTTAGATATGTATAGGTAAACTATTAATAAAAACGTATGAACATATTAGTTTGATAGTTTTGTATGTATATAACACACACATTAGTAATATGGACCATTTATTAAAAAATTAATCGATTAAGATTTGTTTTACCTTGTATAAACGAGAATTAAGTGTTTTTTTAATGAAGTGAACCCTATAAAACTCTTTTATGTGTCATCGTCTTAATCTAATATTTATACCACTTACCCTCTAAGATATATTCATAAACACCACGTCATAACAAACCACTCTTACCATATTTTACTAAATTTGTAAGAAAATGACAACGACGAGATATTTTTTTATATAAACTAGGTGTTGGGCAAAATATATATAATAAGGTTTTTTTAAATCCTTCTATCTTACATACTTCTCTCTCTTCGTGTAAATTTCCCTGTTATATGATATTAATATTTAAACTATTTTTTTAATATATACCCTTTTTCATTTTTATTTAAAAACCACACATACCATAAATGTATGTCAAGTTGTCAACTACTACAATAATACATATGTATTCATACGTATGCACCTTTAGTCCCATCACCATCCGGTCAACTCTCACTCGTTTGACTTTGTATTAAACAGGATAAACAAATATCGTTGACATTTAATCAAAAAACCTTATATATTACAAATCATGAACTTACAAAACTAACAATATTATTACACTTGTCATGCAATAAATAACGTGCATGGTTGATCTATTCATCTAGTGGTCCTCCAATATCAAAATTATAGTTTAATTAGTTGGAAGTTGAAACATTTATAAATTAATTAGTTGGAAGTTGAAACATTTATACAAAACAAAATATAACTTTAAGGCTTGGTTTATTGTCAGTAATTTTCGTCGGGTAATCCGTCTAGTGTTAAGTCTTTATCGATCCATATCTGATTTTCTTCACGGACTTACACCAACGAATTACCGCTTGGTTATGCCATTGAAGTAATTCATCTAATTTGTAGCAAAAATGACTATAACAAAACTTGGTTTTTTTGAGTTTATTACACATATTTTCAAAAAAAAAAAAAAAAAAAAAAGAATTGTGTTATTTTTATTAAGAAAAATACAAATCAATTATACTTGAGGGTACTTTCAGATAGATATATTATATGTAGTTATATATTAATAGGCCGGTTAATGTACAATATTCTTTAACGTACAAACGTACGCTGTGAAATTACACACGTTGTAAAACTCAAAACCTTAATGACGCATGTTGTGAAACCATAATCACGCATGTTGAAAAGAGATAATCGCGCATGTTGAGAACCATAACATGATTCATTACATAATTATAACATGCTTCATTACATAAGTATAACATGCGTTATTATGGTTTTTCAACATGCGTGATTAGGGTTTGAGTTTTACAGCATGTGTAATTTCACAGCGTACGCTCATACGTTAAGCATTATTATATTTTACACTTTCACGGGTAGGGATAGTGTACATTAATCCAGAAGTGTATTATAACACCATATATATCACTATATAATACCATATAAACACTATGTAACACCATATAACACCATATAACACTATGTAACACTATATGACACTATATAACAATATATACACTATACATCTATCATAGACATGCTATCAGACAAACTATAGTGTTATATTTGTTATATAGTGTTATATGGTGTTATATGATGTTACATATTGTTATACGGTGTTTATATGGTGTTATATAGTGTTATATATAGTGTTATAGTACACTTCTCACACTTCTGGATTAATGTACAAGATCCTCTACCACACTTTCACTATATATTAAAATATACAAAAAATGTATTATATCAAACAGATAATACATTAATATGTTGAAATATTATTTTGCCATCACCGGATCTCCCATGGGTGTATGGATATTTTATCACATTGTAGTTTTGGTCAACTTACAATTGGGTTACTTACTCCCTCAGCTAGGCATAAGAATGAGAAAAAAAAAATGGTTGACAATTTTTAAAATATTATAATTAAATCTCTTTGACTTTAGGATTCATTAATATGATTACACTTGTCATGCCATGATGCATGCTTTTATGTTAACTAAATATTGTGCATGCGTGATTAATTCATATATTAACCCACAAGATATGCAATAATATATCATTTATGGATCTAAAGTCTGAAAATTATGAGAAAACTTAGTGTTTACTTGGTTTATATGGGATGCAAAACAGTTTGGTTCTTATCAGAAATTAGCTGAGCAAAATTCAAATAACATCCTTCCTGTCACAACAACTTGAACTATGAAGAGTAGTCGTGTTATCTGTTAAAAAAGTTAATTAAGGAATTCGATTAATCGTGACGTGGAAGCATGGTTGCAAAAGTCGCTAGAAGCTCTCGAGTTGGTCGAGCGGGGAGTTGAGAGTACTCGGACATGTTAAATTATAAAGAAATTATTTTTCAGAAATAAGAATTATGTCAAATAAGATCAATTTACTAATATTTATAACAAAATACGTGAAATGATATTCATTCTTTAATATGATAGACATAGAAATTATGTTTTATTTTTTTAAAGTCAAACTCGGCCTGAGTTGACGTACTAGATCAAATTCTGGCCAAGGTTGACCGCGTTTGATCAATTCCGAATAATTAGACGGAGTTAAAGAAAACAGACTCGACAGCTACCTTTGGAGCGATTACTCGAAATTGGAAACCTTGTTTTACAACCATGCACGGAAGTATAAAAGATAAAATATTACTCATGGAAAAAGAACATTAAAATAATACGAATGTCTTAAACTATCACAAGCAATGTTTTAGAAACCGGTTTGTACCGGCCGGTTATACCGGTAATACCGGATTCGGATGCTTAGCCGGTACGAAACACCCCGGTAAAACCTGGAAACGATATGCGATTCATACCACCGGTAAAATATGAAATACTGGTTTGAACCAATAAACCGGTACCGGCCCAAGGTAAATTTTGGGTTTTTTTTTTTACAATTTCATTAAGCCCATTAGTTTACTCCATAACCTAGCACATATCAATCTTCCTTGGTATACGATGCAATCGATGCATCATTCATCATTTCATCCCTTTGTCTTCAACTCTTCATCACTTCCATCCCTTCGTCTTATCACTTCGTGGCTTCCAGTTTGATTCAATATTTCAGGTATGCCATTGTGCTACTACTGGTTTCACTCTTTTGGACTGGTATATAATATTACTTAGTAGTTATTAGTAATCATGTATATATATATATATATATATATATATATATATATATAGTAGGATTTCACGTGTATATAGTATATTATGATTGTTGGGAGGTCTTGATATGTGTGAAAACATGTGTTACTATTAAATTTTGATTCTGTCATATTTTATGTGTAGGTTTTAATCTATTTTGGGGTATTTTTTCGAATGTGATTTATAATGTGTAGTTTTTAATTTGTTTCTAACATTTATTCATTCCAGCAAATTATTGGTTGGGATTCATGTTGGTATTATTAAGTTAATTAGTTAACCCGGTTAAACCACTCGGTACAACCCGGTTCAACCGGTTGAACTATTTTTTTAGCCCAACCCGGTATGATTAAAAAACCGGTTTTTAAAACATTGATCACAAGGATAGCTACATCGTACACAATCTTCCATATATCAAAGGTTACCATACATTGTTTAGTTTGGAAAGGGTAAAGATGACATGATATATAACCAAAAAAATATTTGAAGAAAAGGATAGGTGCAAATTGTTTCCATGTCCAATGCATTCAAACACCACCTTGAATATAATCTAATAGTTTTACAAGTCACTTTCCATATAAAGAGAGTCTAAATGAAAATCTACAAAAAGCTTACTATAGATCAAATTGATGTATTTGTTTATATTAAAGTTTTTGTTAAATCTTGATCAAATATATATTATTGATGTGTTGTGTTGTAATTTGATTTGATTGTTAACAGTATATGTCGAGAGGTGTTTATAACCTGGAGAGAAAAAATCAAAGTCAAACCAATTATAAATGCACCCAACTTTCAAAGTAGTACATTGAGAGTTATAGACCAATTTTGACAAAGATGATGAAGATGCCAATAATTCAAAGCATAGCAGTCAAAAAAATACTTTGTTATAATTTATATGAATGTGAGAAAATGAATTCTTATCTTTTTTTTTTTTTCAAAACGTCGACTAAATACAAGGTGTGACATTAAACATTAAAGTAAAAGACATCTACATCAATCTAATAAAAATGGATAAAATTGTTTTTCTCTATTATATTTTAATAAAATTGATATATTTGATATTTTTAACTTTAGAAAAAGGATGCATATAAATTAAAGTTTGGGCTAGGTATATATATAATTATGAAGTTGTAAGGGAATATATGTGATCTAAATTTTGTGTAGAATAATAATATGTAATTATTATGTTTAAAAATAAGGAGATTTATATAATTTTCCATTGTTACATGTTAGACTTTTTAGTTCCTTGACAAAGATTTAGTATTGCATATAATTGGATGTGATTAGCAAATGTGCTCATGAAAAGATTTTATATTTCTCGTAACTACATCTCTTTTGGGCATATAAGTGCACACCCATACTATATAGTTTTTCTCTTTTGGGCACATAAGTGCACAACTATACTTTATTGTTTGTCAACTGTTAAGAAATTCAATAACATCTAAAAACACGCATTTATTCCCTAAACATTTATCTCCTTTCAATTTCCATATATTATAATTTTAACTTGAGTAAACTGCCATTTTAGTCCCTGTGGTTTGGCCAGTTTTGCCACTTTAGTCCAAATCTCAAACTTATTACATCTGGGTTCCTGTGGTTTGCATTTTGTTGTCATTTTAGTCCAAAATCCAAAAACCCTCCATTTTGACTGTTGAAACTGGTTATTTTGTCCTTTAGTGCAGAGGCATTTTGGTCCATATTAATTTATTATAACATTTCAATAATTAATAACATAATCTTCAAGAACATCATCAAACATCATCATCAAAACCCAGAAAATCAAGAACATCTTCAAGAAAATAAAGAACCCAGAAAATCATCATCTTCAAGAATATCATCAAAACCCAGACATCGTTCATCTTCAAACATTATCATCAAAACCCAGAAAAATTACAAAAATCAACATACGATTTCTGAACAAAAACAAATAGACAAAAAACACAAGATGAATTACCATTCTCCTTCTCATTAATCTCTCCAGAGCTCACATCCGATTTCTGAACAAAATCCAATTCGATTACTGAACAAAATCAACAAACCAACTAGTTCAGTACAAATCAACAAAACCCAGAAAAATTACAAAAATCAACAAACGATTACAAATCCGATTTCTGAACATCCATTGTATTTGTGAACATCATCAAAACCCAGAGATGCAGATTCAAGTAACCACCAGATTCAAGTAACAAAAACCAATCCAAAAACACAAGATTTCTGGTGGTTACCTAATGTAACTTGAATCGGATTCAAGTACCCTCAGAAATCAAATCGGATTTCTGGTGTTATTGTTCAGAAATCAAATCCGATTCAAGTACCCTCATCACCATCTCGCCAAGCACCACCACCACCCCCCTCTCGCCGCCAAGCACCACCACCACCGCCGCCGTTCTTGCCCATCTCTCTCCTCCTCCTCCGAAGACGATCTATTAAACCCTTGAGGATGAACTTGTGTGGCAGTGGCAGAACACGATAAATCCCCAATAAGTGACCGTTTGGCTCGATTAGGAACAAGAGGGTTTCTGGAATTCGTGGTGGACGCCAGATCTGGTTTTCTTTTCAGCTGCAAAACCTTTGACGATGTTAGAACCCCAGATCGATATGGGTTTTAAATTCGACTGTGCATTGTTGTTTTTAGCCCTTAACGGCACTCGATTCTCATCGGAGTACTTTGCTGATTGCTTCAATCTGTTCTCCGATGATGATTTGGTTTCTCCCATTTGAAAAACTTAACGGGCAATTCGTCGAACAAGTTGTGTGCACGTCGGAAAGCTGGGGAAATTTCCAGGTTGATTGGAAGTGGTGGTGGTGGTGGTGGATGGTAGTTGTTGGTGGTGGAAAAATGTAGAGAGTGGGGTAGAGAGAGAGGATGCAGGTTCTATATAATTTTAGAGAGAGAGAGAGAGCGCACAGTTGTATGTTGAGAGAGAGATATTTATTATAATTGAGTTATAATAAAAAGATAATAAATCTAAAATGACCATAATGCCCCTGAGGGTAAAGACAACATAGCAAGTCATTAATGGGAAATCTGGTCAAATTTGAAATTTGGACTAAAATGGCAACAAAATGCAAACCACAGGGACCCAGATGTAATAAGTTTGAGATTTGGACTAAAGTGGCAAAACTGGCCAAACCACAGGGACCAAAATGGCAGTTTACTCTTTTTAAAAAGTAAACTAGTAAAATTCACCCGGGCCTTGCGACGGAAATTCAGTCGGTATCGGTTTGGTTCATTACGGTATCGATACGGTACTGACACTCAGTATAATAACCAAAAACAAAAATATAGCAACCCAAAAGGATATCAACACGTGTTTTATATCGATTGAAAACCATAAAAACGGATATTAGTATCGGTTCCAATAGTACAAATACCGATACTGATGTTGTCGCAATACCAACATCGCGTTGACACTCACTATAACTTACCATACAAAGAAACTATATTGTGAATACAACTCCTTTTCCACCAAATTTGCACGTAGATAAAAACAAACATGTCACAATGGAATATTCAGAATTTTGTAAAGCACTACGTTATAGAATAATGAAAAAGGTAAACAACATTAAAAAATAGTAAAACTAAAATCTTTGATAACATGTATATTACTACTCATCGCCCAATTTTGATAAAATATTATATCGAGACTGAAGAAACACCAAACTAATCTGGTGATTAGTTTGTGGTATGTGACTCAACAAATAAGATTAATCTTCTTAATCTTTTCCAAGCTGTAGCCATGATCTTCCTGCAAAATACTAAACACCCCGTTAAACTCGTTAAGAGGAGGGGAATAGGGGGGATTCTCCTCTTAACCACTATCCGGCGTGAGAATAAGTATGCGTTTTGAGGAAATAAGTGTGTGATTAATAGTGAGAGAGCAGAGAATAGAATGCATAACCTGTAGGTGAAGGCACCCATTTATAGCCGGAGCAGTGAAGGAAGAGATGGGTTGATGCGCCTTGGGCATGGAGTCGACAACAAGGAATATCTTTATTGTCCCTTTTGTAGTAACCGTTAGTGCTTCTGGGTAAGGACAGAGTTGGCGCACGATGAATGGATCCACGTGTCCTAACCGTTGTCCTTGTTAGGGTCTCTCTGTCATCAGCGGCTGAGTGGAGATCGTGGAGCAGGTGTCGGCGCACGCT
The DNA here is from genome assembly GCF_002127325.2 of Helianthus annuus. Lineage (NCBI taxonomy): Eukaryota > Viridiplantae > Streptophyta > Magnoliopsida > Asterales > Asteraceae > Helianthus > Helianthus annuus. The sequence goes on from NC_035449.2 coordinate 9,635,522, forward strand.
GATTGGTGCCACGTATGCGTCCTTGTGTACTCTCCTGTCTCCTGTACGATTGTCAATTGTGGAGCACGATCGAATACAGCCTGTTGGACGCTCATTGGTCCACTGCTCTGCCACTCATACATTTAACATTTGTCCTAGAATGACCTGCGCTCTTGTCCTCCGCGCGGCCCATGGGGGAAACCTAAGTAGTCGGCGCAGGGTCCAGGAGGTGATGACCTTTATCCAGGAAGCTAAGTATGGGATCTGGGGTTGTCTTTGCTTTGACCTCACGCGCGACCTAGGTTTCACCTAATTAGTTGGCGCGGGGTTGAGAAAGATGCTAGATTAGTAAAATAGGAGTATGGTCCTGCGCATGACTTGATTGGTCGACACAAGTTTTTGAGACCATACCTCTTTAGAGACGTAGATACAAACAGACACATCACAACAAAATGCTCGAAATTTCATAAAACGTTGTATTTTAAAAAAATATAAGATAAACAAAACATGCTCAAAAATAATTGTAACATAATAAAATAGTAAAAACAAAATTTAAACTTAACAAAAACTACATGTGACATAGAACACTAATATAAGAGATGGAGGATCACCAAGTGTACCAATAAAATATAAGATCCATGACTTCATGTTAATCATCAAAGTACTCAGGAATTAAAGCAAAAAACAAAAAAAAATATATGGTCAAAACCTAAACATAACAAAGTTTATTGTATCTAACAATTAAGTTGCGTTTTTATATATAATAATAATAAAATAATAATAATAATAATAATAATAATAATAATAATAATAATAATAATAATAATAATAATAATAATAATAATGTGTAATAGAACCAAAATTTACCAAGCAACAGAATGTTTTTTTAAGCAACTGAGTCTCTTAAATTTTATTTTTTTCAATGTAATAGAACTTCATTTTTGTCGAAGCAGCTGGTTACTTCTACTTTAAAATAATAATATAGCCGAACCCGGTTTTTTACTTAGCAACCCGGTTCTATTACCTCAAGAACTTAATAGTATTTAGTTTTATGTATAAAACTAGGAATCATAACATTTAAATGGCTTTCAGTGAAAATTTAACAATTTATAATCACCATAATGTCAATTAAAATGTAATGTTTGACATGGTTTCTTCATTTTCATGTGAATGCATGTGCGTCTTTATATAAGTTTTATCTTCAAATATTGATACATTATTCTTATTACTTATATATAATGTATATTCTTGTAGTAGGAATGGTTCTTCAGATTTGTATACAGTTCTTAAGCATATTCAAATGTTTCATGTTTGACAATATGTTTGAGTGTTTGAACTTTTATATCTTCATAGATATGCTTTCCGTATCAGATTTATCATTTATATATTAATAATTTTCAACTAGTTTGTTTAAATAATTATAATTTATATAGCTTTATTTTGTTTTAACATTTTTTACAATGATAACCTTAGCTATCTTTTGTTAATATATAACCTTTACTAAATTTCATCCTCATTTTTTTAGGGGAGCTTACATTAGGTTCATATTAAAAAAAAATTAAAAGAGCTCGGTTAATTGATACCGAATTACGTAATATTACTTTTTAACAAGTTATATGATACCGTCTAATCATCTCCTTAGATAGTTTTCTCGTTATATTAATAGTTTTTGCTGATTTATACTAGCCTTATATCGTGTGTATGTTGTGACGTGCCATGTTTGAATACATTGAGTATTTTGAATTTAATATAATCTAAGTAATGGTATTTTGACACCTAAAGAGATAAAATTCTACGTTTGGGGTACGTGTTTATATAAAATGTCACGTGAAAGGTTAAAATTGGTTAAAAATTGAAAATAGTTTATGTCCATACACTTGTGTTATCACCATCTCTCATTGTGCCCACCTACGATATTATTCAATTTGGAGTTTTTTGTTTTCAAAAAGCTGATCATTGATACAAACACAAATGTCAAAAGTATAGGTTTGCATCTCACATTCAAGATTGAAATCAAAATTCAAAGTATGACTTTATTAGTTTATTTTATGTAACATGATCATATAATGCAATGGTCAAGAATGTTGTCTAAGAATTTTCACAGTCCATACTATGGAAAGTCTATTCCATTCTTAAAGACATCGGTTATAGAAGGTATTACACCGATTGAATACGTCAGCGATGGTCCGTTAGGCTTTCCATCCTAGACACGGGCCTAGGGCCTCCATTTTTTAGTAAGTTATTGTATATAGTATGTGTGTTAAGGCACATAATAATAAATTAATTGCAAAATAAAACCAATTTCTATTAGAAAAAAAAGACTCAGTTTCAAAGGCCCACTTTTTAATTAAAAACTCTAGGTAACATGCATACGTTGACGTATTGGTTATTCATTATAGAATCTCTCAATTAAAGACACCATTATCTTTCTCAATTTCCATATGTCTGCTGCCAGCGAATCACTATACTGTGACGACTTACGGTGATTTTAGTTTATATTCTTAGATGCATGTAGAGGTACACAGACCGGATTTTTTTTGAAAACTGAATCGGATTTTATTCGATCCAGATAAAGTCAAACGATGGTCAATAACGGATTGTGAAAATCCGGATCGGATTTTATCAGGTTCGAATGTCCATAAAACTCAATCTTATACACCCGGATCGGATTATCGAAAACCGGATTTTATGAAAAAAAAATCCGGCATTCGGATTAAAAAAAATATAAAACAAATAAATATGTAACTTAAACTAAAAATCATATAATATTTGTTTTTGAACTTTTTATTAGCTATATAACATAAATTTGTTAAAAAACTATATAAAATTAATAAATAAATAAAATAAACTCACCAAAGTTCTTCTTTATAGATTTTTACAAGTAATATAACATAGCTTGATACAAAATATACCAAGTAAATAATACATATATAAGATAAACTCAATAAAATTTATATGAAAAATAAGAAACCGGATTTTTTAAATCCGGATTGGATCCGATGCGAGAAGATCCGGAAAAATATGATGGGTTGAAAATTTTGAAATTCGGATTGGATCCGGCAGATCCTACAGGATTGTTTTCGGTTTTATAAAATCCGCTTTCCCCATCGGATCGGTTCTGAATTATTTTTTGGATCGGTTTCAGATTCGGATTTTTTGTACACATCTAGAAGCATGTTCTTTTTTTTGTTTGTAAAATTATACAAATTTAAAGGCCTCTACTTTTTATTTCGCTTCGGGCTTTCAAAAATGTTGGGACAACCCTGAAATACGTGAAATAGAGATCAAAATGGTCCATTAATTCCTCATCGACTATTTCGTGGATTGGTTCAAAGCAGGGGCGGAACTAAAGGTATGTGAGCCGTAGCACGGGCTACGGCTGAAGTCCGTATGCGTAGTGTATTTTTTATATATATTTTTGGGTTTTATACGAAAAATACCCCTAAAATAATACAAGGATACCCCTAACCAACCCAAACTTATAAAATAAGGGAGCCCGATTGAAACAATGACTCAATTGATTAGATAAGCCCAACTGATTAGATTAGCCCCAAAAAAACACAAAAATACGTATGGCGGCATTCTTTCTTATCGTCGCTTAGGTTCTAGAAGAAAACCAAACGTCACTGGTCATCCTTTACGCACTGGTCTCCTGTTTTGCTACTGCTAATAACACCGGTTCGATAAAAGGATTCCACAACCCTATTGTTTGCTGCTGCGATAACACTGGTTCCGGTCATTCTGTCCCTGCTTAGGTATTTGTTTTTTAAAGTAAAAGACGACGATGTGATTAAACGATTTCAAGCTATGAAAAAAAGGACACATTTATTAGGCACTTATTTTACTTTATTTATTTATTGTCTTTTTTTTAATAATTTATTTATTATCGTTTTTTTTAATATTGTTGATTGCACGACAAAATTTTTTTTTGGGGATACCCCTGATTTATGGGCTAGTTCCGCCACTAATTCAAACATCATACTTTCAAAAAGAAAACTTGTTGATTTTTTGAATTAGAACTATTGTAAGTTTTATGCACGGAAAATCAAGCTTTTATATGTATTGTAAACCCTCCAATAAATGAAAATTAGCAGCATATGAGGATATCATAATATATAGCTACATGCCCGTCTCTAAAGATCAAAATTTTTTTTTACCATGTGTTAGATAAAAAATTTGGGCCATATTCATTAATTCATTATGTTTGTTTATTGATTCGGGTCAAGTCATTAATCCCTAATACAGTTGGGCTTATGAAATTGATTGGCAAAAATAGTTGGGCTTCGAAACAGTCGGGCTTCTAAATAGTTGGAATAAAACGTTTTTGGTTCATAAATCCAGACCCCTTAAAGTTTTTTTTTTTAACATACAGATTTTTTAAATATATATATATATATATATATATATATATAAAATATAATTTTTTTGAACCCTATTTCAAATTAGGCCAAGAACGGTCTCCCACCTAACACTTGCTCTTAGCCAGCCCTGTATAGGGATGGGCTTTTTTTCCCAAATACCCGTACTCGTACCCGTACCGTACCCGTACCTGTACCTGTACCCGTACCGATTTTAGGTATTTGGTACATGTATCGGTACCCAGTTTTATTGATTTTGGTATTCGGTACTTTCGGTATTGGTACGGGTACGGGTACGGGTAAAAACGAGTACTGGTACCGAATTCTATGTATAGCTTAAGTTTTTTTGTATTATGTTTTATTTCATATTATGGTATTTATAGTGTACTGGTATTGATTTTACCTATATGGTACCCGTATCGTATTGGTACTCGTACCAATTTTACCTATTTGGTACTCGTATTACATTGGTACTCATGTCAATTTTACCTATTTAGTACTCGTACAAGAGCTCAAAAAGTAAATAAAAACAAAATGGTACCAAGCGGGTACTGTACCGAAAATACCCGTACCAGTACCCGTACTCGTACCCGTACCGTACCTAAATATTTGGTACGGTATTTGGTACCTAGTTTTGTTCAAATTCGGTACCGGTATTTTCGGTACTGGTACGGGTATAGGTACAGGTACTGTACCAATCCCATCCCTAGCCCTGTATAGCTACATAAACTGGTAAATTAATGAAATCCATAAACATACTTGCTGTTCTAGAAAAACTTAAAGACTACGAGTTTACTTTCCAAGCAAACAAGCTCCATTATAGCAAATCGAAACATCAACAAATATTAAATGATTTCTTGACTTTATTAAAGTAGCATGTTTTAACATTTGACCATGACCAAACCTTATTTGTTGGATCTTAACTTTTTCTTATTCAACAGACATGTTTGTAGTTTTGAATTTCAACTACTCCTAGATATCTCTTCAATGCATTGAAATATCACTTGCATAAAATTATTGAAATGTGACTTTTATTTTTTAAACGTGTTCAAAATCTTGATTGAGGTAACTTTTGATTGCAACTTACGTGGTTACGAACATGTACACGTGTGTAGGCAAAATATCACCAAACAATATGTACAACCGTAAGCTACAAAAGTTAATTTTTATAGATAGAAATAGAAAAATGAAAACGATAACATTAAAAATAGTAAATGTTATACGATAGCTTAACAAAAGAAAACTGTTTAAATAAGGGTAACTTTGTAGAATAGTAACCAAGTTTCAAAAGTGTTTCAATTAGGTCACTCAAGTTTCAAAAGTGTTCCAATCAGATCACTCAACATTCATTCTTCATTAAAATTAAGGGTTTTTTCATCCATTTCGTAGATAACCGTGGTGATGTGGATTTTTGTTTCTTTTTTCTCTTTTATTTTATGCTAACGTCGAGTGATGACGTGGATTGTAACTTGTTTTTTTAATTTTTAATGTAATTAAATGGTTTTTATCTTTAATAAATATAATTTCATATATTAAAATAATTCGACCCCAACATCTTATGCTCCATTTTTTTCTTGACACGTGGAAAAAAAAGACATGGCTTGATTTGAATGTTAAGTTATCTAATTGTGACAAAAACGACACCAGTGACCTAATTAGAACACTTTTAAAACTTGGTTACTATTCTGTGAAATATTCCCTTTAATAATTAACTATCCAAAATCAACTTTGATTAATTAGTAGACGTACAAATCCATAGTAATCGCTTACGCATTTAAACACACAACCTCTTGATTAATTTAAGTCATCCACAACCGGTTCAAACCAGCCGGTAGTACCGGTTGAACCATCCGGTAGAACCGGTTAAACCGTCCGGTACACCTGGTTAAACTATTTCTAAGCCTAACCCGATACGGTATAAAAACTGGATTTTAAAACATTACTCTTTTATGATACCCATATCATTATAAAGGTCCATACATCTAAAAAGAACCAACTTTTCGGATAAGGTGAATCACTGACGATAGGGACCTTTGACCTTTGATACAATCATGATTCTCATTCAAAAAAAGGTCACAGCCAAATATCCAGTTCGCTTCAGAATCCATGGTGTAAAAAAATCGAGAACTGAAAACGGTTTGTAACCCGGAACTGGAATGATTGTAAGATGGTGAAATACTCAACTGTTTGTTAATGCAGTGGCGAAGCTTGATTCGAATGACGGGGGGTCGAAGACGTATATAGCCAAAAATTTCTATAGAATCGGAGGGTCGAAAACGTATATACCCAAAAATTTCTATACGAAAACAACATATATCACACTACTGAGCGAAAAGTTCAGAGGGTCGGACGCCCCTCCCGCCCCCTTCTATACTTCACCCCTGTGTTAATGAATGATGCATTAAAATTTATAGCAAACTGAATGCAAACCCTTGATATCTAATGGGCCCGTGGGCTCTTAATAATAACACAAATATCCAATAAGGATATCAAAACTGGTTTGACTAGAACCGGTTTGGAACCGACCCTAACTGCCATGTTGTAATCGGTTTGGGAAACGAAACTTTAATACTGTTTAAAACCAGTTTGAATCCTGAACCCGAACGGCCGAACTGATCATTTCACCCCTCAAAACTAGTTAACACCCGAACCGGTTCTTCCCAAAACCGGTTTGGGAAAATAACAGAAATGTACACCACTTGATTAGTGGGCTGGCAGACAGTCGGGCACTAGTCACACAACAAGCTTGTAGGCCCAATAAAAATCAACCTTTTAGTATAAGCCCAACCTAACTTTTAGGTCTATTGGGCTTTAATCTTCGTATAAGTAACAAACCCTTTGCAAGTGAGTATGTTGTCTAAATCGCCATCAATTCATAACTTTTTTTTTCAATTATGTGAAACTTTGATTACTTATTTGGTTGCTTGAAAGTCAATTTTTATAACTTTTTTTTTTTTCATTTATGTTTATGTATTTGGTTAACTAAATTAAAATGATCAATAAAAATCCTTGTAGATTTATAGCAACTTGTTTGTTAATGTTAATTATTATTTGTTATTGTAATTCTATTAGTAACTATGTGAAATGTCTAAAACTAAACAGCCATCTTCTATATTGTCTCCTTTTATCCTTTTGGAATAGACACTAGTAATTAGGAATTTATGTAAATCTCTATGTGAGGTATCAAACCATAAAATGTCTTAACATGTGTAGTTTGCATGCTTAAGACTATGGGGTATGGGTCGGGGGTTGGGGCGTGGGTTGGGTACAAACGCCCAAGTCACCACCCCGGGTGGATTTGGGTTTCGGCGTGGCCCCTTGAGCGGGGGTTTCAGCCCGGGCGTTGGGCGGCCCTAGCGGTCTTCCGTGGCCGGCTCTCATTGGCTAGGTTGGCTAGGCTATAGGTGGCTAGGATTTAAATTTAAAAAACAACCGTTTGGCCAAGCCAAACCCATACCCCAACTACTATAACACGTGGCCAACCCACGCGGCTAGCCACGCCCCGCCATACCGAGCCAACATGCAACTGACCAGCGGTGACCCTCGAAGTCCACGTGTCAACCCATGCCCCAAACTCCCGCCCCACCATACCGAATAGTATATTCTGCAATTGAAATCAACATATAAAATCAGTTGTATGTGTATATAGCTTTTTAACGACAATTTAACTCCTAAACACCACCTAATTAACCTACACTTGCACTCATATATACCAATGCCAATAGACTGACCGCGAGGCCATGAACGAGTGATAATTATCTACGGTCACTTTCATACATCGATATATAGATATTTATTTTTTAAATCATTTGAATCTCTTCCTACTAAAGATACATTATAGATTCCTTTGTGGAGGTGAAGACATCCCATCCAACAAACTTTTTAAATCATTTGAATCTCTTCCTACTAAAGATACTTTATAGATTCCCTTGTGGGGTGAAGACAACCCATCCAACTAAGATAAAACAAGTCAAAAATATTTCAAGTTGAATAAAAAGGTGGTTAGAAAGTATTATGATATGCAAATGGGTTTATAAAAATGATGGTATACCAAGACCGAAAGAGTTTGTAATGTCATGCCGTACGAATAAACGTAGTAAAGAACAGTCTACTTGTTGAGTGTTTTGTTTAAGGACTTAATGAAGAGAATGCCGTACGAATAAACGTAGTAAAGAACAGTCTACTTGAGTGTTTTGTTTAAGGATTTAATGAAGAGATAACTTATCTTTTACTTTATTATTATTTTTTTTATTTTGTTCAGTGTTTTGGTTAAGGACTTTATGAAGAGATCACTTTGCTTTTACTTTAGAGTAAATTACGTTTTTGACCCCTGTGGTTATATCACTTTTACTATATTAGCCCAAAATAAGATTTTTTAACATATCTGCCTCCATGGTCCCTATAACTAACCATTTTGGCCCCTAAGTCTAACCAAACCCCCAACTCTGGTTAATTAATTCGCACATGACTTACACATGATGTCTAAAATTGTCATTTCCCCTCCCCCCTTTTATGACTTTATAAATAAAACCCTATATTTTTTTTCACTTTATCTTCTTCCTGATTTCATCTTCTTGGTGATTTCTTTCAAAACCCTAAGCCATCATGTAGGAAACAAACTGGTTTTTTCAAAGGAATTTTGGGAAATTCTTTGGGTACCCAAACAATGGAAGCTTACAAAAATCCTGTCTTTACACAAGATTCCACTAAATATTTTATAAAAAAAGATAAAAAGATCGAAACCCACAAGAGAAATTCAAGAATGTTGAAGAATGAGTAAGAAATGAAGGATCTTTGAAAATCTTGTAAAACACTCCGTTTTTTAAGAATGCTCTGTTTTTTTTAGATCATACTAATTGGGGATTTTTAAGTCTGATTAGGGTATTTGTTCAACTAGGGTTTCAAGGTGAGGATTTCTTGCTTTCCAAAGTTTAGATTAGGGTGAATTTTAGGTATGATGCAGATTGTTCTTGGAGTGTTAGTTATAATTGTAAGTTGTTTAATTTCTTTGATTGTTGCTTAGTTGATGACTTGTATTGCTTTTGAATGGCGTTTCTTGATCAGTCTAGTGATTGTGGTCCAGATTAGATGTTTAGTTATTTTAATTGTTTCTGAATCGATGGCTATTAATTGCATTTTGATGATATTTCTTGATTTCTTGATCGGACTATTGATAATGTTCCAGATTAGTTGGTTGATTACTTCAATTGATGACTTTGAATAGCTTTTGATTGCATTTCTTGAATTCTTGATGAGGCTAGTGATTATGGTCCAGATTTATCGTTTAAATACTTCAAAAGTTGCTGAATCGGTGGCTTTCAATTGCTTTTTTGTGACAACCCGGATAATTAACGTTAGCATTGCTTGAAATCCCACAACTTTTAGCGTGTGCCTCAATGTTTATCTACTTATGATTACGTGTGTTTAAATGAATTAGAGAACCAACTCTTAGCACATAAATGAGTCTAATTGGATCACATTTAGGCATGGGCTTAGTAAAACCCAAATGGGATTGACATGGGCCATATTGCGTGATATGTATATTTGGGCCGCAAGTTTGATTGGGCTGCATTTCTCTTAATTCTGGTCTGAGTAAAATAAGCCCAAACCGCCACCACCTTGCCCCTTTATGTTGGCAGTTTCGCCATTGGATTCGGCAGCCCAAGTTCATGGGTTAAAGCCCATTATGTCGGCCAAAAGGATTAACAGCCCAAACCATTAGCATATATGTATACGTATCATGTGTTTGCTTAGCATAAAATTCAAAAATAAAACCCTACTTCCTCTCTCTTGGCTCGCGTTCGGCAGGAGAAACCCCCCCTCGATCGAGACGTCATGCCATTAATCAAAATCTTGGTTAGTAAATCCATGCCATGTTAATTGTTATTCGATTGTTCCTTAAGTGTTAATTGTTATTCGATTATTCTGTATACCTTATTTAGGTGAACTAGACTAGCATGTTGTGTAATTAAACCTTGCATGTATGATGACTGAATAATGATGCATGAAAATCAGGGTGTATTGTTGTCGGCCATTGGAAATTGAGAAATAGGTGTTACCAGAATGTATCACATGGATAATTGATAAGCCCGAGACTTGATGATTTGCTAGATCACACACACCCACTAATAATAAATTGATAATTATGAATCATGTTGCATATTACTGATTATTCGTGAACATGATCATGCATATTACTGGTTATTACTATCTTGCGTAATTAGGATTGGTTGCTAGGATATTGAGTATAAACGAATCAGGAAGGGCCATGAATCAGATGTATATTAGAATTGCTTAAAGAGATTTAGTTTGATAATGTAACAGTGTTTTGATTTGCATAAGATATGAAAAAAAATATAGGATCTGATCAATTGAAATTATCGTAATTGTGTAGTTTGAATTTGTGCACACCAAGGGCATGGCCCAAAACATTACGTGGGATTGTACAATTAGGCCCAATCGGTTGGTACACCAACACTACGCCTGGGTTGACCATCTTTGGGTAAACACATTCACATGTAACTGGGCCACACCGGGTGGGCCTGGTGTGCGTTTGGGCTGCGAAGTTAGTTTCAGTAGCACGATATCGGACCAGGCGATGATTGGACCATGAGCGAGTTGGGTCGTAGGCCAGCTAATGTCCTCGGGTGGGATTCGGGTGTTGTTTGGCTTGGGTTTGATGATATTGGGCCATACACAAAATGTTACTATAATATTGGGCCACACACATATACAGTGTTAATATATATGTACTGGATCGCATATAGTTTAAGCAAAACATCGGCCGCACGAACTAAAGCTAGATCACTGGTTTGTACATTGCATATTATTGAGTATCAACGAATGTGTTATGCAAGCTTTGTATATAAATTAATGTGAAAAATTGGCTTATGAACTAAGTATACACTAGAGACTATAGATTTATTATCATGGCTTGAACTTCACGGGTGTGTTACATGTATCCTGATTGTGTGATAAGTGAATAAGGAATGCATGACTTGTTATACGTGAAACATGTGGTTTATGTGTACGTAGTATTAACTGTTATCGGTAACCCTTTTTAGGATGTGTTTGATCAATTGCTAACAAAGTAATTATCCTTACCGAGCAAACCAAAGGTGAGTTCACTGCACTTTTCTCAAGCATGCGTCCCGGTGGTTTGGGACAACTGGTAAACATTTGGAAGGGAAAACATTGGGTAAATAACTTAATCGGTTTTGGTTATTGCCTGGAGGGCAATGGGGGTGATTAGTTGATAGCGCTATTAGGTGGGAAACCTCACACCGGGCCGTAAGGACGGGCGTGAACTAATTATCTGGGTATGGCTATGGTTGTTAGAGGCACACTCCTCGGATACATATGGGCACTCTCCCTAGGGTATCTAACGAAGGCAACATAGCAATCGGTCGTTAAGGGGTAACCACTCCCCGGATACACATGGGCACACTCCCTAGGGTATCTAACATGAGCAACATCGTAACGTAACGTTGAATCGCATTAACATATATCTGGTAACACAACACGTTAACGAAACCTTGAACTCACCAGCGTAGTCTGACACACTTGTTTGCATGCTTGTAGGTCATTAACGTTTGGAACATGGACTTGCTATCTGGGAGTGTTGGAGTGGTCATGGATCGAGACTCTTGGATTCACTTATAAACAATGCATTGATTTTGGTTATTATTATGAAACGATTACATGCTTCCGCTACACAACTTTTGAGAATTGATAACATGTTGACATCTTATTTTAGTAATTAATGTCATGACTTATTTAAATATTTATTATTGGTTCAATGTGATTGGTGGCTCGAACTCTGATGCGTAACACGCCTCGCGGGGTTTCCGCAGGTGGAATTTTGGGGGTGTTACAGTTGGTATCAGAGCCAGGTTATAGTGAACTAGGTTTAAAACGTTTTGTAAAACCAGTCTATAACCAAACAACTTCGAAGATCGATCATGACACTCAGCTCCAGACTGCAAGGTTCGTTTCTCATCTACTATTGCCTAGTATCTAGTGTACACTTATGCATAACATTACGCGTGAATGCACACTTGGCACAACAATATGAGCCCTTATGTTACCAACCTCTGTTATGTGATCTGTTTGTGTAACATTACCCATTGGCTATTGTGATTCTCATCCCTGTAATACCTTTCGTTTGCTGTTTGGACGAGGGGAAACTTTTTGCGCGAGTTAAGAGGCACTGAGATAAGCATGCAAATTGCCTTATTATTATGGGTGCACACATAATAATAATGTGGGGTGCATGTGAGTCCCAGTGAGGCTTAACGAGTGTGAGGAGTTCCGCTCTGTTAATTGATCTTAAGTTAAAATTCAGCAGTCTATAGGATTCATAGCAGTGATTGTCTCCTACTAGAACATGATCTTTTCACCCCTTTCCGAATCCTTACGAATCTCGATGCCATCGAGCATCACCTGATCACACATCTGAACGCCTAGCGAACCGTGTAGAATGTTAGGTGCTAGTACGAACGTCCCTGAGCTGGATGGCTCAGCATCAAATGATTGGACTATACTTTCCTCACTTGTCTTTGTTTGCTGGAACTTAGCATGTTGACGCCTTAGATCCCGAAGTGCGATCACTTTTGCAACACTCTCGCGACATACCGTGTATTACTCAGTCAACTTGCAAGAACGATGGACTTTACCGACTTCAGCATTTGAACGACCTTAGTTACCGGAAACGAACAACAGGACATTTAGTATTGGCATAGGCTATACCAGGCGTAATAGCAACACGATAGCTTGGATGGGTAGCTATTCGCTTCGTCTCTGTTTTGTTTAACCCTGATGCTTCTTGAAACCGAACCTGTTGTGGAGTCGGCTGATGTAAGTCAATTGAAGCCTTATATGTTCGCTGGGATGCAAACTTGACCTTGGGGGACAGGTGTTCGACATCGACCTTCCTTCTACTACCCCTGATGGTTTCAATGCAGTAGTTAGTGTGGATTGGTTATTCAGAAATCGCGCAGACATACCTTGTGAGGAGAAAATTTTGTGTGGAGAATCATTATTTGTTCTAAAGAAACAGAGTGGTGCAAAGGTTAGCGCAATATCAGCTATGAAGGCCCAGAAATGTCTACGGAGGGATCACCCCGCTACGTTAGCAACCGTTACTGATGTTGAGGCTAAGCAAAAGAGGATCGAGGATCCACCAATTGTTCGTGATTCCTCTCCGTGTGCTGCCCGAAGAGCTTACAGATTTACTCCCACCACTGTTAGGCAGAATCTCAGTTTGATCTCACGCAAGAGGCAGCCCTGACTACATGCACTCTTACCTTCTTGCACCAGGAGGGTTGCAAGAGCTGTTTAATCAACTGCAGGAGTTGTGGAAACGGGGATTTGGTTGAAGATAGCTTTTCGCTTTGGGGAGCCCATTTATATCCGGGAATATAAGTTGCATCGTTAGACATGTGTGTGATTATCAAAAACTCATCAAGTGACAGTCAAGAACCATATGTCTCGACCCTTGTATTGACAACCTGTTGACTAGTTACAAGGGCCAAGCTCCCATTCGAGGATTGGCTAGCGCAAGAGCTCTCGTCAGAGGGAAGTCCAAGGGGAGGGTGTCCCCAAAACGGCATATCAAACGCAACGCGGCTATTGCGACTTTGTATCCCATGACCTATGGGGATTAACCAACACACTGGCAGCTCTATGGATCATATGAATCGACCGTGTTTATTGAAGACATTTTGAATCATTTCCAGGAGGAAGGAACACCCTAGGCGGCATTTGTACCTTACCTTAGAGCTACTACACGCGAAGTCTGGTGAAGTCTAACCTCTGGATTCGAGAGATACATTTTTGGTCATGCAATCAACTAATTGGGAATACGCGTGGATCTCGCTAGGATCCATTTAAATGGAAACTGATCGTCACCAAGGATCCCTTCGAGGATGCGGTAATTTTTGGTCTCGCTAGATACCATCGCAGATTCATCGCGGGATTTTTGAAGATAGAGAAGCTTTAATCTCTTTAACACAGCAGGGTGCTGTGTATTCATGAGTGACAGAATAGGAGGGCATCGCTAGATGGAACTTCCGAACGAACACGGGATTAGGAGAACTATACCCACGCATCCCTGTAGACGAACCTTATCACTTTCACTTGTCATCGCCGCTGGAAGTGAAGCAGTCGCAGTTACACGCGTATGTCGTTTTGCAACACTAACCTTTACCCACCAAACTCTGTTTTGGACAAATTATACACCCGCGCGACCGCAATGTGACGAACCTCCCTGTTGTGCCATGCCGCCATGCACCACTACTGGAAATTACTTCTAGACAATAAATTTGCTGGTCAAATCCTTCGGATGTTTAATGGACCCCTGTTTCGCTCGATTCTTTGTACGAACCTCATTAATTCCCTGTTTCTTTGATTGGCAACTGATATAACGAAACGCTAATAACCATACCATGATTTCCACCGATCACAAGATTAGCCCCCAAGCGTTGTAAGGTATCTATAGATCGAGTTCGTCGGAACTCACTTCAAGCCATTGTTTTAGATCAATTTTCGGGACGAAAATTCTTTCAAGTAGGGGATGATGTGACACCCCGCGAAAACGCTTAACAAAACTAGCTTCCTCAGTGACTGTTTGCTAAATTTCGGGACGAAATTTCTTTCAAGTTGGGGATGATGTGACAACCCGGATAATTAACGTTAGCATTGCTTGAAATCCCACAACTTTTAGCGTGTGCCTCAATGTTTATCTACTTATGATTACGTGTGTTTAAATGAATTAGAGAACCAACTCTTAGCACATAAATGAGTCTAATTGGATCACATTTAGGCATGGGCTTAGTAAAACCCAAATGGGATTGACATGGGCCATATTGCGTGATATGTATATTTGGGCCGCAAGTTTGATTGGGCTGCATTTCTCTTAATTCTGGTCTGAGTAAAATAAGCCCAAACCGCCACCACCTTGCCCCTTTATGTTGGCAGTTTCGCCATTGGATTCGGCAGCCCAAGTTCATGGGTTAAAGCCCATTATGTCGGCCAAAAGGATTAACAGCCCAAACCATTAGCATATATGTATATGTATCATGTGTTTGCTTAGCATAAAATTCAAAAATAAAACCCTACTTCCTCTCTCTTGGCTCGCGTTCGGCAGGAGAAACCCCCCCCCCTCGATCGAGACGTCATGCCATTAATCAAAATCTTGGTTAGTAAATCCATGCCATGTTAATTGTTATTCGATTGTTCCTTAAGTGTTAATTGTTATTCGATTATTCTGTATACCTTATTTAGGTGAACTAGACTAGCATGTTGTGTAATTAAACCTTGCATGTATGATGACTGAATAATGATGCACGAAAATCAGGGTGTATTGTTGTCGGCCATTGGAAATTGAGAAATAGGTGTTACCAGAATGTATCACATGGATAATTGATAAGCCCGAGACTTGATGATTTGCTAGATCACACACACCCACTAATAATAAATTGATAATTATGAATCATGTTGCATATTACTGATTATTCGTGAACATGATCATGCATATTACTGGTTATTACTATCTTGCGTAATTAGGATTGGTTGCTAGGATATTGAGTATAAACGAATCAGGAAGGGCCATGAATCAGATGTATATTAGAATTGCTTAAAGAGATTTAGTTTGATAATGTAACAGTGTTTTGATTTGCATAAGATATGAAAAAAAATATAGGATCTGATCAATTGAAATTATCGTAATTGTGTAGTTTGAATTTGTGCACACCAAGGGCATGGCCCAAAACATTACGTGGGATTGTACAATTAGGCCCAATCGGTTGGTACACCAACACTACGCCTGGGTTGACCATCTTTGGGTAAACACATTCACATGTAACTGGGCCACACCGGGTGGGCCTGGTGTGCGTTTGGGCTGCGAAGTTAGTTTCAGTAGCACGATATCGGACCAGGCGATGATTGGACCATGAGCGAGTTGGGTCGTAGGCCAGCTAATGTCCTCGGGTGGGATTCGGGTGTTGTTTGGCTTGGGTTTGATGATATTGGGCCATACACAAAATGTTACTATAATATTGGGCCACACACATATACAGTGTTAATATATATGTACTGGATCGCATATAGTTTAAGCAAAACATCGGCCGCATGAACTAAAGCTAGATCACTGGTTTGTACATTGCATATTATTGAGTATCAACGAATGTGTTATGCAAGCTTTGTATATAAATTAATGTGAAAAATTGGCTTATGAACTAAGTATACACTAGAGACTATAGATTTATTATCATGGCTTGAACTTCACGGGTGTGTTACATGTATCCTGATTGTGTGATAAGTGAATAAGGAATGCATGACTTGTTATACGTGAAACATGTGGTTTATGTGTACGTAGTATTAACTGTTATCGGTAACCCTTTTTAGGATGTGTTTGATCAATTGCTAACAAAGTAATTATCCTTACCGAGCAAACCAAAGGTGAGTTCACTGCACTTTTCTCAAGCATGCGTCCCGGTGGTTTGGGACAACTGGTAAACATTTGGAAGGGAAAACATTGGGTAAATAACTTAATCGGTTTTGGTTATTGCCTGGAGGGCAATGGGGGTGATTAGTTGATAGCGCTATTAGGTGGGAAACCTCACACCGGGCCGTAAGGACGGGCGTGAACTAATTATCTGGGTATGGCTATGGTTGTTAGAGGCACACTCCTCGGATACATATGGGCACTCTCCCTAGGGTATCTAACGAAGGCAACATAGCAATCGGTCGTTAAGGGGTAACCACTCCCCGGATACACATGGGCACACTCCCTAGGGTATCTAACATGAGCAACATCGTAACGTAACGTTGAATCGCATTAACATATATCTGGTAACACAACACGTTAACGAAACCTTGAACTCACCAGCGTAGTCTGACACACTTGTTTGCATGCTTGTAGGTCATTAACGTTTGGAACATGGACTTGCTATCTGGGAGTGTTGGAGTGGTCATGGATCGAGACTCTTGGATTCACTTATAAACAATGCATTGATTTTGGTTATTATTATGAAACGATTACATGCTTCCGCTACACAACTTTTGAGAATTGATAACATGTTGACATCTTATTTTAGTAATTAATGTCATGACTTATTTAAATATTTATTATTGGTTCAATGTGATTGGTGGCTCGAACTCTGATGCGTAACACGCCTCGCGGGGTTTCCGCAGGTGGAATTTTGGGGGTGTTACATTTTTGATCGCATTTCTTAATCAGGCTTTGATTATGTTCCAGATTAATTGTGTAAATCTCTGAATATGGTTTCTGTTTTCAGGTAGAGTAAACTGCCATTTTGGTCCCTGTGGTTTGGTCAATTTTGCTACTTTAGTCCAAAACTCAAACATTTTGCATATGGGTCCTTGTGGTTTCAGTTTTATTGCCATTTTGGTCCAAAAATGAAATCAGGTCATATCTATCTTATAAAATCCTGTTATTTTGTCATTTTCCGCAGGGGCAAAATGATCATTTCTTTTTTATAAATAAATATCATATTTTATAAGACAAATATGACCTGATTTGCCCCTGAGGAAAATGACAAAATTGCAGGATTTTATAAGACAAGTATGACCTGATTTCATTTTTGGACCAAAATGGCAATAAAACTGAAACCACAGGGACCCAGATGCAAAAGGTTTGAGTTTTGGACTAAAGTGGCAAAAGTAACCAAACCTCAGGGACCAAAATGGCAGTTTACTCTTTCAGGTATTTGGTGAAGTGAAAAAAATCTAAGGTTTTATTTATAAAGTCATGGGGGGGGGGGGGGATGACAATTTTAGACGTCATGTGCAAGTCATGTGTGAATTAGTTAACCAGAGTTGGGGGTTTGGTTAAACTTAGGGGCCAAAATGGTTAGTTATAGGGACCATGAGGGCAGATATGCTAAAAATTCTTATTTTGGGTTAATATAGTAAAAGTGATATAACCACAGGGTACTCTTTACTTTATTATTTTTTATTTTATTTTATTTTTTAATTATTTATTAAACCCAATAACAAAGTGTAAAAAAGTTATTAGTTATTTGTAAGTTACATGCAAAACATTCAGGGTTTATTTGATATGAGGTAGTGAAATAAAAAAGTAATAAAATAGACAAAAGAATGAAATGGATCGTTACCATTATATTATTTTGTTTGGTTACCATCTGAGAATGAAATGAATCATTAGTTTGTGTTGTTTGGTAGGCAGGAACAAACGAAATGGTAACATCGATGGCGAGTGGCGCTGGTGTTGGGTAGCAGTGGTGTATGGGTGGCGGTGGTGGGTGACAGTGGGTGGGTGATGAAATGAATTTTGGGTGTTTAAAGGGAATGAGAAGGCTTGTGTAAGAGTTTATTTTATTGACCAATCAAACACCTTTTTTTCATTCGCTCACAATGACACGTTACATTAGGTCTCTCATTCACGCATACCAAACACTACCTCAACAATAATGTATATTGATGTTATATAATATCCAAGTTGATTGTTGGTGGGCTGGTTGGGGTTTATATAATGTATATGCTATCTAATGGTTTCCATTTTTGGAAATTAATGTTTCTTGACTCGTTCCAAATAAGGAATTGGTCTACAAGCCACACACTACACATAATCATGGATGGCCAATGGTTTTGTTTTGTTCCAAGTCAAATGATCGAAAGCATTTGCTTTTTGCATTTTGGTTTTAAGCTTTGTTTATATGTTTTCAAGATTATGGTGTCTCCAATGAGATCTCATATTTAACTACATTTATTCACGTAGGACAAAAACAAACATGTTTTATTTTATAGAGAATTAGAGCGTTTAAAAACAACCTTAATATATTCAAGATATTTCCTGGCTGATGTTTATGTATTTCACAAGTTGGGTTAAAAGTTTAATTTCCATTATTTTTTTTTCAATACTAATATATTATTTTCATTTCAATCATCAGGACAAATTACATAAAGATAGCAGATAGACGAACAACAAATTGCACTTAATCCCCTTCTGAATAGAAAACTCTTATCTACTAAAAACAAAGCCTTGCCCCTAAGGGGTCGAAAAGTTGATGTGGACCACATGCTGAACTCTAGCCAAGAACCGAACCGCCTCCGTCGACAAGAAGCCAAACGTGTCAAATGTCAGGGGAACAAAGGCATGCTGATTATCCTCACAAGCTTTCGCGTGTTTTTCCACCTTCTTTGACTCTACTTTCAGTACCACTTGCTCCGACACAAACCATTTCCCGGAACCAAGCTAGAGGGATACGCCTGTGAGATTGACACAAACATGTTTCCCGCCCTCTCAACCAAAAACTAGCATGTCAGCCGGACATAGGATGGACAACATGAACAGTTCATAAGAGGAATTATGCAACAACATGAACAGTTCCAGTAAGAATGGCAAATTACAAATTAACTTCTCAAATATTACATTTCACTTAGTCTTGATACCAACTGACGAAAAAAGTTATGTAATATTTTTTTTTTTAATGAAAAGACTAACATTCTCCTTTAATCGAGAAAAAAAATATTATAAGAAGAATTGAAAATTACTAACAACTATCATATGTGCTCCAAGGAGTAGATTTTTTCGAAACAGGTACGGGTCCAACTAGAACATGGATGTTATTGGAGGAAATCTTAAAGCAACGCATTTTCTTTGATCAAATCAGAGTAAAGCAAGAAATAAACAATAGCAACCGTTTAAATGCAATCGATGGTGGGTGAGATGGGCAACCGGGTTGTCTGGATTTCAAATTTGTTGGGTTGTCAAGGCTTCGATTAATCGAAGTTCCTTTTTCATCTTCTACCAATGTAAGCTTCGAAATGTACGTTGATACGGGGTAGTTGCATTGTTAATGGAGTCACTAGAGCTCTTTTCCACCCTAACCTTGACGTTTCTAATCAAGGTTAATCTTCAAATGGAATAGGATATATTAAAAAACACAGTTTCCTAAAGTATGAAAAAGATCTTTCAAATTTGGCATAAGTGAAACATTTATGTGGTGTTTGTTTTTCTAAAAAAGATTTGCGCATTCTCTTCTATTTGCGCCGCGTAGACATTGTGTGAAAACTAGTACGATTTCTTATAAACAGAATCAAAGTACAGTATTGAACCAAAAAGAATCAAAACTCAGTGTAAAGTTACACTGATTACAAACAGCAAATAGACGCAGATCTTCAACAGAAGAGACTGCACACAACTTGAACAACAGTGGCCTTTGATGATCTTGAACAGGAGGAGAAAGCAACAGCTTTTGATGAATGTTCTAGAGAGCTTCAAATGATCACTGCACACTTTTCTTTTTGGGATACCGAGACAAAGGAGACGACCGAAGATAAATAAGCTGGGGAACCATAGAAGCAGCCCACATACGAGACAGAAGAGAGCCAACAAAGCAGCCCAATCTCGCACAAACGGGAAAAAAACCAAAAAAGGAAAATATATATAAGAGTATTGAATTGGAAAGAAAATAAATATAAAAGATTAATATATTTGAACACCCCCTCTCAATTCAATACTTGAAACAATCGAACATGTTAAGAAGAGAACAAACCTTTTCATGCGGACCTGCAGATAGGCCTTTCGTGAGAATATCAGCAGCCTGATCTTCTGTTTTGATTCCCACCGTTTGAATAATACCTTTAGATATTTTCTCTCAAAAAATAAAGATCTATTTCGAAATGTTTTGTGCGTTCATGAAATACGGGGTTGGCTGCTATGGATATAGCAGCCGTGTTATCACAAAATAACTGAGTAGGCAGTTTGACATCAACCTTTAATTCCGTTAATAAGTTGGTGATCCACATAACTTCACATGTCGCAGCACACATTGAACGATATTCTGCTTCGGCAGAAGATCGTGAAACGGTGGACTGCTTTTTACTCTTCCATGAAACAAGATTATTTCCTAAGAAGACACAGAACCAGGTAATAGACCTTCGGGTTCCCAGACATTTAGCCTAGTTTGAGTCAGAGAAGGCTTTCATTTCTAAAGAGTCCCCTTTTTTAAAGAAAATTCCTTTCCGAGGGGCACCCTTTAGATATCTTAAAAGTCTCATAGCAATTTTAAAGTGAGCTTCAGTGGGAGAATGCATAAATTGACTGAGATAATGGACAGGATATGCAATATCCGGTCTAGTGTGAGAAAGATAAATTAGTTTTCCAACCAGTTTTTGATAAACAGTTATATTTGCTAACGGCTAAACCCTAAAGCTCAACCCTAATGCTAAGAGAAAATGAGTTGGACCAAATTTTTTTTTCATAAACGTAGATGCGTGTATTATAAACATATTTGTAAAAAAAATTCAAAAAAAAATGTCGTGAGTGTAGTTTTGAGCACCACAAGTTTGTTTTTACGGGTACCGTAAAATTTATTTAAAATTTACGGTACCCGTAAACACAAAATTGTGGTGCGACACGACATTTTTTTTTGAATTTTTTTACAAATGTGTTTATAATACACGCATCTACGTTTATGAAAAAAAAAATTTGTCCAACTCGCCCCGTACGGTGTAGTTCTCATGGTTCTTACAACTGGAGGTGATTTTCATTTTAGCGGTCCCCTATATATATATATATATATATATATATATATATATATATATATATATATATATATATATATATATAGAGAGAGAGAGAGAGAGAGAGAGAGAGAAAGTGTAAAATACAATAGCCTTTTACGTGCGACCAGTATGCGACAAAAAAATAACATGCGTAATTTGTTGATACAATATGCGGGATTAGTGTTCTTTTCAATTAGCCTGGGATTGATCAATTTAATCCAATTCGTTTCAATTTTCTTTTCGTTTCAGTTCAAATTGGCCATTGTGCGGTCAGTTTCATCGAATTATGTTCAAATTCATCTTTGATTTTGAAAATTTTCATCAAAAATGACAACTCTAATAATGACCGTAGAACAAAGGATGCAGGACCACGACGAAGCTTTGATTCAGACCGCAGAACAGAAGATGCAGGAACATGACTAAGCTTTGATTCGATTGGAGTCAGAGGGCAGTAACAATGGTTTCAGAACGTAGAATAGGGGATGCGATTTTTGAACTGGGAGTTAGGGCATGCGTGATTATAGGTATATAACGTGCGTTATTTATGTTTCCAACATACGTGATTAGGGTTTTTGAGTTTTATAACGTGCGTGATTTTCAAATGAAGTGTGTAATTATATGTTGTACCGGTCGTACGTTAAGAGCTATTGTATGTTAACCTTCCTCTATATATATATGTATATATATATATATATATATATATATAGGGTTAGGGTAAAATGAAAACTTATACGGGTTGTGAGAACTTATAGAACTCGGCCTTACGAAAGGTTTTTTCAAAAAAATTTTTTTTACCAAAAATCCTTAAAAAAATCAACTTCACCCCACCGAAAAACAGTTTTTTTTCCATTTACGGCAACCGTAAATGCTGTAAAAAGTGATGTCATGCTTATGTAATCAGTTTTTTACAGCTGCTTTAAGCGGCCAAAAAACACCACTTTGATTTTTTTTTTTAATCTTTTTACGGCAGTCTTTTCTAACATTTTAATCTAGGGGTGTGAAAAAACGAGGGCAAAACTCGTACGAGAAGGCCGGGTCCTCTAAGTTTTTACATCTCGAAAGAGTTTTTCCTTGATCTTGATCCTATATATATATATATATAGATCAACATGATTCTCTTTGAAATGAGGGACTCTATATATAGGTTACTTTGCACTTAGGGACGATCCTTTTCATGGGCCAACAGGTCTCACCCCCTAGACTCCCTTTGTTTGTTCGTTACGTAGTATAAATTTTTTTAAAAAACTTTTTTATGTAGTGTAAAATATTGGATTTTAAGAGTCCGCCCCCTGATTTACCGAAAACTAGGTTAAGATCCGTTGATGTTTGCACCTATCTGAAATGTTATACCCCTTGCAAAAAAGTCACTCTTCAATTTAATTTGCTCTTTTAACTGCGATGTAAACCATCGCATCGATTCATTCGGCATGTTGATTTAATAATCAAGCATCACAAAAAATAAGAGATATGTCCGTTTACATGAAAAATCATATTGGTTCATAAATAAAAAGACATGGACGCTTGATTGTTATTTAAAAAAATGTAAAATAATAAAATAATTTAAACTTAAACGTTTACTTTTTGCATGATTTACTAAAAACCATATATAAAATAATAAAATTGTTGTAAAACAATGGTCTATTAGCAATCCATATACAACTATGCTAAACATGAGAGAACAAGTCTATAAAGAATAAGTGAATAGGAATTATTTTTCACTGAGATATCAACATGCAATACAAAGAACTCTATATATAGTGTTCTTACATTAATACAAAGGACATAAAGAGATGGTGGTTACATATGTGGAGAGTCACCACATTATAGTGCATTCATAACACTCCCCCTTGACTATCCACATGATGAAATATAATAGTCTACTATTCTTTTAATATGCTAGATGATGCTGCCTCGTTAAAAACCTTGCTAGGAAAACCCAGTGGGATAAAACCATAGCTAAGGAAAAAAGAGTGCAACGCATATTTTCTCCCCCTGATACTTTTGGATCAGATATGTTGCCTCATTAAAAACCTTACCAAGAAAACCCAATGGGAAAAACTTAGTGAAGGGAAAAAGAGTGCAACATTTGAGATTAGAACTGTAATCTTACCAATACATCTAGCAAGAACGTAATATCAGATGTCGTCTTGTTTGCAAGATACGTCAATGCTCTGATCGTAATTAAGTATGGTACTTCTTGACTAAGTAGTTCAACATCCCTTTCTTGGGGTTGATAAGAATATTTTTCTATGTCAAGCGACCAGACAATCGTTCATGTACTCAATGAATAAGCTTTTTCTATATAACATCTTCTAGATGTAGTCAGATTGATGAGCAAAAATAGTACATATATACTCGAACTACAGGTCGAGAATAACTACACTTTGTAAAGGTCATTCAAAATTTTCCTCTTTAGTTTGAGAGTCCCCTCTCGATGATGTTTACATTATCACTGTAAGAGTGAAATCTTGTTAAATAGATGTAGCTCATTTTATCAAAATTATACCTCTCTTTTCAGAGTATAGTCGACTGTACCACATACGAGTAGTTTCCTTTAAGATTCATATATATAACACCTATGGGGTTATTGTTTCATAATGCTTTGAGCATTTTTAATCGTTCAGGGGGTTTTCATACAGATGCCATTTGCAATTGTCTCGTACATGTATACGGTGATGACATCCATAAGTTGTTTTATCTGAAGTCATTCTGAGATTGCGAGGCCGCTTAAACATTTAAAGATTATCGCATCCATTACAGGGGTATACGTTTCCTCGTAATCAACTGCTGGGATTTGGGAAAAATCTTTATGTTAAAATGCGAGCCTTACATCGCAAAAACTTATTATTTACGTTTCCTTTTATTTAAATACACCCATTTATAACCTACTGGTTTGACGTCTATGGGTGTTCGAACTGCTGGTTCGAAAACGTTTAGTTTGTCGAGCAAATTTAGTTCAACCTTTAGTCATGTAGCCATTTTGGCTATTTGTGTGCGCACACTCTTGCACACTTTCTATACACGTAATCTTTTTTTCATCGATTACATCTATTGCTATAGCATAATCAAATATATCAATTTATACGTGTTTCATTACGGTTCCATATTGTACTTATTTTGTACATAATTCATCGCGATCTCATATTTGTTTGGTACTAGAGTTTCTTTTAGAACTCCATTAGCCTCTTTTGGGGTTTTGACAACAACCTTCTTTAAGGTTTAGTATGCAACCACTTCTGGGGTTTTGTATGTAACCACTTATGGTGTTTTATGTGCCACCTCTTTTGGGGTTACACCAACTGCGTTACTCTGCTCTTTTTGTGTTTTGTGGGTTTTATCTTTTTGGAACCGATTTATCTCTCACAATTTATTAATATGATAATCATTTTGTGAGTACTTCCATTCGAGCAGATAAGTTTAAGCTGGTATATGTGACTTTGTCACCTTATTTGTGTTAGTGAATGCATCTTGTATTTCATTTGTTATTATTTGCAAATACACGCTCTTTCTTTTGGACTTCAGATTTGTATTGACCACTTCAGAGGTCGATATATAATATGATGCATTTTTTTATGTTACCAGTCTTTCATTTTCTTGTCTCCCTCTAAGACTGGGAATACGATGTACATGTCCCATTTTATATATTATGGTGGTGCTATTGGTACATAGGCTGCACAACAAAATATATATAAAAAAATGAAAACTTGGTTCTCTTCAGGAGACCAGTTGTAATGGGGAGTATTTATGATAAGCAGTTGGTCCCTACAATGGTCCCTACAATTGGGTTGTCAAAGAACCGTGTTAAACCATGTAAAAAAAACAATGTTCCATAGTGTTGGGCATATGCTACATACGGGTAGCTAAAGACTCACATGTAACCATGTATGAATGCCACAATCCACATAACTGTACATTTCAATGGTCCCATATAAGAGGGATTGTTTGTAGGAGTTCATTGTTTGGAAGGGCATAAAAAAATTGTTTGCCACAAAAAAAAAAAAAAAAAAAAACTAACTAGACATATGATAAGGCATTTTGGGAGCAATGTTTTTAGATTACTTAGAGGTGCTAAGGTACCGGTTAGCATGTTTGATTGTTTAGCATATCATGATGCTATCTTGATAACCTATTTGGTCATGCCATGTGGTGAACGTATAAATATTCTAGTAACTTCTGGTTACTCACCATATTTGATTTAATGGAATATTATTGAAAATTAGTATCATTTCTAGTAACTTCTAATATAGTCTTCTTGGCCATATTTACTATATGATATATTTTAGATATTTAGTACATTTTCTTTTACACCATTCCAAGGTGATGACTTTTCATTCAAACATAGTGGAAACTTAATAAATTTCTTCGGTATACATTAGAATATGATGCATTATGAGTTACAAAATTCGATATCAGCGGGTAAACTATCGATGCTCTTCTGGAGCCTTTAATATGCTATTAACACTTAGTATCAATAGCGTCTCTACCACGTGAAATATTATAGTTTTAGCCTTTGTTTAGAGGGAAAACATGTACTATTCATAAGGTTTTCCATCACTAGGCTATATGTTATCCAAAAACGCTAAGTGCGATGAAATAAAGTTTGGGTTGAACTTGAAAAATTATTATTAAAACAAACGGGACTTTGTATACATTTGGGAGAACTTCGGGTTCTCAACATTGACTTAGGATTCATGTGAAATTTTCAGTATAAATGAGCATCAACACTAAGTCAAATGAATTATTATCTATAAATTTAAGTAACTAACATCAGAGTACTTTACTTGAACAAACATAAGAAAAAGATTTCCCTCATCATTTACCATGATGATGACCTTTATAACGATCATTATATCATCACGTTCACTTTTAGGGAATGGATTATAACCACACAACTTTCATAGTGCTATCATTACAATTACTTTTGTTATGTACATGAGCTCGACCTTTCACTAATCTATCATTGCATTTACCTTAAGGAATGGCTTAGAGCCACACAACCTTCATTTTGGTTGTTTCAAATTTTTTTATATATATATATATATATATATATATATATAGGGGAGGGTTTAAATGAGAACGCTAAATATTGTGAGAATCGTGAGAACAAATAAAAAAACCATGAAAACTTGGTCAAAAACAATTCAAATTCAAATTTTTTTCTACACTTATCATATTATTCGAATACAATGTTAGAAATTCAATTTACACGTTTAAATTTACGTGAATTCATAAATAAAGAAAATTTACACATGTGTAAGTTTGCCATTTACACATGTGTAAATCTGTTATATTTACACATGTGTAAAAAATCTAAAAAGAGTGATTTTGAAAGGAGAAATGAATTGTTTGATGTTATAAATTCTTGTTTTGATGATGTATCTTAATTACAATAAGGTTTGTATTAAAAAAATTGGTTTTGATTGCTTTTTTCATTCGTTCTCACGGTTCTCGCAATATTTAGCGTTCTCAAGATAACCCTCCCCTATATAAATATATATATATATATATATATAAATATATATATATATATATATATATATATATATAGTGGAGGGTTCAAATGAGAAGAAATTTTTTGTAAAAATAAAAAAGAACAAACTTCAACCAATAAGAATGCTTTATTTTACTTCATTTAATTTTTGTATTTAATATGGGTGTAAGGGTATATTGGTAAAATTAGATAGATCATTAATTGTTAGTCTTCCTTTTTAATAGCTAGTTAAATTAAATTTGTAACTTATTTTCAAAAAAAATATATATCTTTTCAAAGAAGAAAAAAATTAATTTAAGGTGTAGGATAAATTATGAGGTGTGTAGGATGAATTACGAGTTGTGTAGGATAAATTTCAATATGTGTAGGATAAATTTAAAAAACGTGCAGGATAAATTTTGATGTGTCTAGGCAAAACTTTTAGTGTGGAGGATGATAATCTTTATGACTAATTAATTAGTCAAAAAGAATAATAAATGAGATGAGAGAAAACTATTTAATATTTTACAATTGTACCCTTTGTTCTTTTTCTTCTCAATTTAATTTTCTTCTCAATTTAATTTTCTTCTCAAATGAACACCCCCCTATATATATATATATATATATATATATATATATATATATATATATATATATATATATATATATATATATATATATATATATATTACTACTTTATAAGCATATTTGAGGTTTGATAAATGGAAATGTTTTATTCAACCAATATAAATAATCTTTTCATCACATAACCTCAACTAGCCCCATCAAAAGAGGCACATAGCCTACTAAGTATGTAAGAGTCATGGGTGGTGAAAAATCTAATATAATTAGAGACTTAATTTTGCCATAAAATCTCTAATAAATTGTCAAAAAGACATCAATACACCACATGAAAAGTACTTAATTTTGCCATAAAATCTCTAATTAATTGTCATAAAAGACATCAATACACCTCATGAAAAGTACTTAATTTTGCCATAAAATCTCTAATCAGTTGTCATAAAAGACATCAATACACCTCATGAAAAGTACTTAATTTTGCCATAAAATCTCTAATCAATTGTCATAAAAGACATTAATACATCTCATGAAAAGTACTTAATTTTGCCATAAAATCTCTAATCAATTGTCATAAAAGACATCAATACACCACATGAAAAGTTTATTATATTAATAGAAAATTAAACAAGTGACATAAATAACTCTACTTAAGAATTTGTCACTATATGTAGAATTTAATATTATTATAGGCTATTACTTTATGAACTAGAAAGGCAACAAAGTGTCACACTTTTACTTTTTGAATATCAGAATGAATAATCATAATAATAATAAAGATGATTGATGCTTAATGTAATTAATCATACATGCAAGAGTTATTTTACCTTTAAAACATGTGCTATGATGAAAAACGTAAATGAAAATAATACATAAAAGTGTTGAAAGAATATAATGAAGTGGCAAAGATGTAAAAATTATCTAAATTGCTAACAAACTTTTTATTAATTATATAAACTAATAGGGAATGTTAACTGCCACTTTAAATGATTTCTTTATAGCTCTTTATGGCTAATTTTAAATGATTTCTTTATAGCTCTTTATGGCTAATTTAAATGATTTCTTTATAGCTCTTTGTGGCTAATTTAAATGATTTCTTTATAGCTCTTTATAGCTAATTTAAAAAAAATAGAATTATAGTAATTAGTTACTATCCCGTTTCTTCTTAACCCCCCTTCAATTTCTTTGGTGGTTTTAGAAAGCAATCGGCCAAACACAAAAGCATAATTCTAGATCATGTATATCAAATTATCAATTCCAACGAGATTTCAACCAGTGAAGTATATGGCCGATTAAATACATAGAAAATCAGGTTTCTTCAGCAAATATTAATTAGATATATGCAAATTAACTTGTTTTCAAGCAAAGTTTATTAGGCTCATCATCTTAAATACAATTAGTTGAAATCAAAATGTCAAAATAATTCTTAATACAAACAAATAATTTATGTGATGTTGATGATCATATTGACTCGTTACTAGCAAATGTAAATACTATATATAACATTTAAACTTTCATACATTTATAATGGATGAATAATAGATTATGACTAGTTAATCTAGGCAAGATTTTCATCGAGCCCATATAAGAACAACCAAAAGAAAAAATATACATAAAAAAATAATGAGGTCAAGAGTCATGATGACTTAATGATGATATTGGGGGAAATCTAAAATACTACAAATCTAAAATGTAGTAAATGGCATGAAAGAGTCTGATTTTATAAAGTAGACGTCGCACATTTTTTATTTGATGCTAATGAAGAACGTAAGCAATTGCATGAAAAAAATAATCTTCAAAGGCTGTAAACGTTGTTATTTATTTATTTTTTGAAAACAAATCAAACATAATTTATTTTTTAGTCATTTTATCCTCAGTTACTTTCATGCCATCAAATATTTACAAAAGTAAATCCAAATTTTCTAGTTATGATTATATACAAAAACAATAAAATGAGGACAAAACATGGAGCCATGAAGTCCAAGGTGAAAGGCTGCAGGTCAATTGTTTCTACTCTTAATTTCACTTTTCATAGATACGATAACATTATTCAAGATGTCTAAAATAATAAAACAATTACTAAGTAGAAATATGAGCTTTGTGTATTGTTACCTGAATGGATGAAAGAAAAACCAAATCATGGATATGAAGATCTTGCAGCAATTCGTGCTGATACCGTGTTGTAAAACAATGGTCTATTAGCAATCCATATACAACTATACTAAACATGAGAGAACAAGACTATAGAGAATAAGTGAATAGAAATTCTTTTTCATTTAGATATCAACATGCAATACAAAGAACTTTATATATAGCATTCTTACATTAATACAAAGGACATAAAGAGATGGTGGTTACATATGTAGAGAGTCACCACATTATGATGCATTCATAACAAAATTAAATTTAAACTTAAACGTTTATTTTTTGCATGATTTACTAAAAAACACATAAATCCAAAAGGTTGGTTTCTTCCAACTTTTCGTTATTTCACACTCACACCGCCCCATCTGTCATTTAAAAAAGAATTATTTAAGCAAAACAATTCTGTTTGGAAGCGATATTAACACAGCATATGTTTTCAAAGATTTTAATCAAAATTTTTATCTTCTTAATTTCCAAGAATTCTGAATAAAAGAATTTCAAAGTAACTAACGTTTACGTGATCAGAACAGAGATCATGGATTACGCATTGATGCTTATGTGATTTTCATATTGCTAATGGTAATTATTGTGTTAATTTTATGATAGGTATTCTTAGATAATTAAACACAAGCATAAAGGAATTGATCCACATTTTAGTTCATGGATTACAAAAGTTGGATAAAGGTAAAATTAAATAGTAATGATGAATTAGAAATTATAAAATGATCGTTTGAGATAAGATACGTTTAAAAAATAGAATACAAATGAATGAAATAAGAGATGTGAAAAAAGAATCTTGAGCTTGTAAAATTGCACACATGCTCCAACAAGTATTTATTTGTTAAGTTTAGATATGTAGTAATCCGGCAGCTTTATTTCATTATATAAAATGCATACATTCAAACTACATGTTTTAGGGTTTTCTTTCATGCAATGTTTTACTATCAAAATGATAACTGTAGTACCAAAATATATTCCTATTATTATTTCATTTTCAAGCTAAATCACAAACTGATGCATTACATGATTCAAACCCATACTGATTTCAACCAAAATTACAGAAGAAAGAATCTTGCAAAGTGTCTTTTTGACTCTTCTTCATCACAAGCAACCCTTAAACATAATGTGTAACAAGACAAGAAAAAAATTACACGGAAGCAACCCTTAAACATAATGTGTAACAAGACAAGAAAAAAAATTACACGGGAATTAAGAACTTCGTCAATAGAATCACACAACCAAGTCGTGTAAATACTACCCAGGACACATTGAGCTAGCTAGCTAGCTAACATGATCCCGGAGGGTTTTGGTGGCCAACACCTGGGCTTGGTCCTGGACATGTTGGTCTGAAAGCTCTCGTCTCATACTTTTTGTAACGATTGACCATAAGCTGCGATACAGCTGGAATCATAGGCGCTGGTGGGGACTGGAGTGGCATTGGGGGAGGAAGGATCTTTCGCGCTTTTGATGCTTCTATTGAATGTATATTGTATGGTATAAGTAACATAAGCACACAAAGACGTAACATGCTCATGATGGTAGTGAGGGTATAACACTTATAAGCTGAGTGCTAGGGATTATATGTGCCAAAGCTCTTAAAACAAAATGTACAACATGAACTTCCTTATAGGGCTATCAGTCACATTTATATGCAATGTAAAGTGTTCCACAACCATGGTTCTTTTATTTTATTGATTTTTCCCAATCATGATTTTGAAGTATTTATTCTTTTCTAATTCAAACTAATTTAAAATTAATCGCTCAGGCTGTTATTTATTAATATGCATATTGTAAAGTTTGTTTATTGTTTTTTTTCTTATATTGAAGTTTGTTAAGATTTATTAATTTATGTTATATGTTCCAATCATGACTATCTTATTCGGTGTTAAGTGCATCTTTATTCTTTCATAGGCTCGTTAAGGAAAACTTGTGTTAAGAATCGTAAGAGATTGACACAAGCATAAAATAACATTAGTGTCATGTCGATTCCCCATGAATCTAATTCATAGTTAACAGGTGTATACATATGGATATATTTTTAGTACCACTGCCACTACAAATTAAAATAGTAGAAGCTACTATTTTTGCGACTGGAAAAAAAATGTCGCAAAGTTGTGGCGGATCCAACCATTGCTAGTTTGCGACGCTTATTGCAATGATACGGAATAACCATTGGCGGAGCTACACTATAGGTGTCAAGGTCAACTAACACCAATCTTTTCGTGTCTCATGTAGAGCGTATAACAACAAAAGTTTGAACGGCACCTATCTTTTTCGTGTCTGTAGAGTTTGGTAATGCATCACCCAATATAACATAATAAGTCCCATAACAGTTAATTAGGTGATGTATGACTCATTTACTACACATGATAGGTATGAAAACCTAAGGTGGTGTATATGTGTTTTTTAATTTCATTTTGTTCAAAGAAGAATTTTGAAGACAAGTTGTGAAAAGACTAGGAAATCACATAAAAGACATGATATCGTCATATAAAACAAACAATGTATTATGAACGTAAATGAACTCCTCATTGAATAGTTTACGAATGGTTCGTTAACTATATGATTCGTTTATAAAGCTTGAAAATGGTAAATAACGGATCGTAATTGCAATTATCTAGTAATCATGTGAGCCTTTCAGCCAGTGACTATTTTTTTTCCAGTTTAGGGTCCAAATTTTAACTAATGTTCATTGTAAATATTAGAAACATGTAAATGGAAAAGCAAAAGGTGTATTATATTTTAAATCACAACTAGTTCCTTGATAATATTAGAAGCATGTAAATGGAAAAGCAAAAGGTGTATTACCGTATTATAAATTAGGAAGATGTTTATGCTTTATGGCTTGTATTTCAAGATGGAGAGTCTTTTAAAAAAAATTTTGATTTTTCATTTCTAAACCAAAGGTTTTATTTTTTGCATTTTAACCTTTTTATTTTTTTACTTTTAACCAAAACTTTTCATCTTTTGCAATTTAACCCAAAACATTTTTATTTTCAACTTTGATCCATGTAGTTTTCATCTTTTTCAAATTTTTCGTTTTACGTTTTGTTCTACTTTTGCAAGTAAATACGCCGTAACGTACGTGTGGGTTTCAAAGTTTTTTCGACTATTTTTTCCCGTTTGACAAGACCGTCACAACGCGTCTATTTTTCCCTGTTTGACAGGTCCGTCGCAACACGCCTGGTATTAGATCAACTTAGTTATTCTTTTCTATTTTTACATTTCAGTCTTATTTCTTCGCATTAACATGTCGCAACTGGCATACGTGGTTCAACGATTTTACGTATGCTTTTCGTTCGGTGTTATTTTTTCCTTTTTTATTTATTTCATTTTTACGAGCTTTTCCGGTGATGTTAATCGCTGATATTTGTTTAGCATTAGTGCTACTTGGCACAGTTTATCGGTTTATCCCCGCGGATGAACTTGGAATACTTGCTCTAAAGTCAATCATTGTGGAGTGTTGATTATTTAGTGAAAATTGATTTTATATTAAGCTAGTTATATTTTAAATCTCAACATACATTTATGTTTTGGGAAAAGTTCCTACGACACATGAGAATATTTTCTATATTTGGGAAAGACTACATTTCTAGACACGCTCTAAATAAGCGGCTCAACCTCACTTAAATTTTTAGATACTATGGACTGGAAAGTTGGTAGGTTTTGATTAGACATTCGCTTGCTTTCGTTTTATTATTATAATATCATATCTATAATTTATAATTTCAGTGACGAACTCAGAAATTAATTGTTTAGGATACGGATAAGATGTTCAACCATATTTTCAAGGGTTCTGCGGTCGTGTTTTTTGCCTAAAATATACACTAAATTTTTTTTCAAATGGTGCGTCCGCCCACCCTGGCCAAAGGGTAGGTCCGCCCCTGTATAATCTATAAATTATAATAAATTAAAGCCATCTTAGGCTACATGACTCTTAAACATTTAGGTGTTGTTTGTTTTTTCTGTGAGAAAAAGGTCTGCAGTTTGCGGACCACATCTGCAGGCATCTGCAGGAGAAAAGGTGGACCAAATGTCTGCAGTCTGCAAGGAGAAGAGGGTTTGTTTATATAAAACCTCTTCTCAGCCTCAACACACACAACACACATCTCTCTGATCTCTCTGTTTGCCTCCCTCTACCACCACAACCACCGTCCACCTCCACCACCACAACCAACCACCACCACCCCGTCACAGCCACCACCACCCCGTCGCAACCACCACCACCACCTAACGCTCACCACCACCATCTCCTCCTTCCTCCCTCACCAACCCCGTCGCAACCACCAAGCACCACCGCCACCACGAAGCCAAGCACCACCACTTCAGCCGCCGTCAACCACCTCCACCGAAACCCTAATTTCACCATCTTCAAGGGTTTCGATTTGGGGGTTTCTGAAGAGAGAGAGAGAGATCGAGGGAGGAGAGAACAGTGGTGGTTGTCACCGGAGATGCTTCACCATCTTCACCGGCACCGGAGCTGAACCGTGGTGGTTGTCACCGGGTTTTTTGAAGAGAGAGAGAGAGATCGAGGGTTTCGATTTGGGGGTTTTGTCGGAGGTGGAGGTGGTGGCAGAGGAGGTGGTGTCGGAGGTGGAGGTGGTGGCAGAGGAGGTGGTGGAGGTGGTGGCAGAGGTTGGCTGGAGGGAGAAGAGGAGAAGATGTTTGAAGAGGTTTGCAGACTTGGGGACATGTCTGCTTGGGGAAGAGGTGGGGAAGAGGTAAAATGTGAGAAGCTCTTCCGGAAAACAAACGAGCTGCAGACCTCAAACGTCTGCGCGCATCTGCGCGACGCAGACATAAGTGGCCAGAAGTGCTTCTGGCCAAAAAACAAACACCACCTTAATGCCACGTGACAATGTATTGTAAGACATTGATTGAATTTGAGCAGGTAAAGAAAACAAGGGTGTTCAAAAACTTTTTCTCTGCTCTGTTATTCAATCTCGTATCATCTATTCTCTTAATCAAATTTAAATTTCCTAAATTACTAATTTATTTTCTTTCAACCTTTTTTCTTTTAAATATAAAATCCAATTACATGTTTCACTTTTGCATGCCTAGATCTATCTAATCTCTCAATCAAACTTGAGTTTCCTAACTTACTAATCCGTTTTCTTTCAATCCTTTTTCTATTAAACCTGAAATCCAATTATATGTATACTTAACAAGTTAATATATTCTGTTTGTTATATATAAAAATTATAAAAACATAAATAAACTATTCCAAGTCTTGACTTCTTAAGGTAGGGTAAATCTTCCACAAGATCATACCGAAGCCGAAAATGTATGTCTTTATCACGCAGCTTCGTGAGGATGTTTTCGTCAAAAACTAACTTGACGGACACATCTCTTATGTGAACATGTGATATTGCATGGCCTATGGGCGTCGTCCTTCAAGATCATGGAATGTAATTCCAATTATAAGAAATATTTTCTTTATACAATCCGTGTAACATGTGACAACTCGAGTTTTCAAGGTCTTTCCTCACAGCTGTGTCTTCATAATTCGTTGCATTGTAATATGTGCACTTTGTTATTTGATTTATAAATTGTTGTATTGTGTTACTTGGTTAAATAATGAACTGTTGAACTTATGAACTATTTAAAGTTTACAAACCTAACCCTCACATTCTCACATTTGTCGAAACCCGAACCCGACGAAACATTAGTGTTTCGTCATCATTCATACTCGACGAAACTTAGAGAGTTTCGTCGCCCAATGTAGTTTCGCCGAGATGGGCTTTCGGCCCAGGTATGGCCCATCAGCGACTAAGCCAGTTCGTTTTATATTCACACCCTTGTACGTAAAACGGCAGTTATCAAACCCTAGTGTTTTATCCTCTCTCTATTTGATGGCAACCTATCTATCCTGTTCGGAGTTTCAATCTCTCGAAGCTTGTCCCTCGTGTCTAACGGCAACCACATCTCGGTTAGTTCACACTATTACTTAATCGTTACATGATTCCTTGTTAGATCAATACATGTTCGTATATATGAATCTGATTGATGAAGTTCTGTGAATTGTGGAATACATGTTTGTAGATAGTGAATGGGATCTTGTATTGTTGTTAAGACCATATGAATGATTTCGTTATTTGATTTGAATGGATGGTCGATTGCAATATGTTTACCGATGTATTTTAGCAAGATGATGATGATCTGATAATCTGTTATGAGATGATTAAATGATGAATTTGTTAATAGTTAGGGTTGATATCCTGTTGTTAATCTATTGGACTAGATCTGATGTTTGTGGTTATATTCGCTTATGTCCACTGCTCATGTTTTGTTTGATGTTGTATATCATGTTATCACTTGTTTATGAATGTTAAATGAATAGGTGTTACAGTTATGTATATGTCAATGATCTGGTAACATATAATTCGTGGCCAGGTTTGATGATTGATGATCAACTGTTAGATTGTAATTAGGGTTTCTGGTGTATGCGGTTATCTGTTAATGAGACGAAACATGAGGAGTTTCGTCACTTCAATGCCGACGAAACACAGGGAGTTTCGTCACTAGCATGTCGACGAAACATGTGGGGTTTCGTCACCTTGGGGATTCACCGTTAGGACTTAAGCTTGTAAACAGATCATAGTTTAGAACATGTATGCTACTGAATAACTATGTGTTGATTTTGTTGTAAATGATGTTAATCAAGATTGAGGAAACATGAAATTTCATACAGAACATACAAGTGAACTGTGGATTTATGTGAGCTTGATTAACTGTTAAGTGCTATGTGGTAATTGTTGCTTGAATACACATTATGATCATGATTTATACGCGAACTATCTGGATGTACACTGATTTCGTTTACATGAATCACCATAGGCTTTGACTGATTAATTGTGAACAAGTAACATAACAAACCGAGCAAACCAAGGTTTCACACTTTCTATAAGGCATGGGATTCCCGGTGGTTTGGGAATGGGTTAAGAAACTAAAACGGAACCTGCATATTCTCCTTGGGTAGAATATGTACCTCCATCCTCCATGGGAAGGATGACAACATTAAACCTGCTAGACAAAACTCTATCATGAAGTCCCTCCTTTTTATATCGACTTAATCGTCGGGCCAATGGCGAGCGGGTCATTAGTTAAATAGTGCCATTAGGTTTGACAAGCCTCACACCGTGCCGCAGAGGACGGGAGTGGACTAATGGATCTGGGCACTTAGTCAATGATGATAGACATTGACGTAGGGCACATAAACATGACTCCAGTCAGTTGTTGATATGGTATTGGGTCTAGTGGTTAACATGGGGTAGCCCCTACTGATTATGGTTTGGGAAACAAGGAATTGGTTAATACATGGTTTTCGAAAGAACTTATGGTTTTTGGAACAACTTTAAAATGGACAACCAACTGTGAACTCGCTCAACTTTGTTGTTGACTCGTTGTTACATGCCTTGCAGGTCGTTAGATGCTTAGCTGGAGCTTGCATGGGAGCAGGAGTCGTTTTGGGACATGGACTGTTGAGTTCCATGTTAAACATTTGAACTTTTAAACTTATACTTTGGTTTTAAACTTTATGCTTCCGCTGATAACTTGAATTTGGTTAACTTGTTTTGAACACCAATTATATTGTGTGGTTGGACTTTTATTTATTTAATTACTTTGTTCAATATGATTGGTGGCTGGATCCTGGTCAGTCACGCCTCCTGCGGTGATACTCCGCTTGTGCATTTTGGGGGTGTGACAGATTGGTATCAGAGCCATTGGTTATAGTGAACTTGGTTTTAAAAATGGAAAAGCTTTTTGACAAAACCAGACTATAACCTGTTCAGTGCTCAACGATCCACAAAGACGCTTCGCTCCACGTGCAAGACTCAACACTGTAGGTGATACGGTTTATATTTATATTGCCTGTCTATTAGTTTGCATAATGCATTGTTCATGGTATGCTTTGTTAACGTAACGACTATTGTTTAAAACCCTGTGTGCTTACTCTCTTCTGTCATCCCATACTTATGCACTTTCGCGACACTTCTCTCACTTGTGTTTCCTTTGATATGAAGATCATGAGTGGACGTCTGAACTTGACTCAAGCCCAGCTGATGGCTCTAATCAATGAACGAGTTGCTGAGGCACACGCAACAGCTCAAGCAGGAGGTAAAACCCGCCATTTCGACCTATCCTAGGATGTTTAGATCCTACTCTCGTGAACCAACTCTCGTGCTTAATCTTGTCTTCTCTTTCTCGCGCAATAGGTCAACATGCTCAGCCTCCCGTATGTACGTTCAAGACCTTTATGGTCTGTCGACCTAGTACCTTCAGTAGTACAGAAGGAGTTGTAGGTCTTCTACACTGGTTCGAGAAGATCGAATCCGTTTTTGAGATGTGCGAATGCCCTGAAGCTCGTAAGGTGAAATTTGCTACTGGAATACTAGAAGGCGGTGCGTTAACTTGGTGGAACGCACAGGTTCAAATGCTAGGGTTGGCAGCTGCTAATGCCACCCCATGGAACGACTTCAAAGATCTGATCAAAGAGGAGTACTGTCATCGCGGCGACATTCACAAGCTAGAGGTGGAGTTTTACAATTTGAAGATGACGGGGTCTGAAATTGAGGCGTATACGAAGAGATCGAACGAATTGGCTGTATTGTGCCCTACTATGGTGGATCCTCCTATCAAACGTATCGAGCTGTACCTCAAGGGTTTAGTGCCAGAGATTCAGAGCCATGTGACTGCAGCTAACCTCCTACGATCCAGCAAGTCATACGACTATCTCATCGTCTCACTGATCAGGCAGTTGAGCAGAACAAGCTGCCTAAGCGTATTAGCGCCACTACTTCTGATGCTCCTAGCGACAACAAGCGCAAGTGGGATGGAAATTCGAGCAAAGGTTCTACTTCTGTTCAGTCTCAATCTCAGCAGCGAAGGACTGACGACTACAAGAGCCCCGTTCAGCAGTCTTCTGGGAATCAGGGATAGGGTGGGTACAAGGGAAACCACCCTAAGTGCAATCGATGTAACTTGCACCACAACGGGCTGTGCAACAATGGTCGTTATCATAGATGTAACAAGCTTGGTCACGCAGCAAAGGATTGCAGGAGCCCATATCCTGCGAATCAGAATCGTCAACAGCAGCCACAAGCTCCACAGAACCAGCAGCAGCAACAGCAGGGTAATAAAGGGTGTTTTCAGTGTGGTGCTGAAGGTCACTTCAAGAGAAACTGTCCACAGCTGAACCAGAATCAGAACAACAACAACAACAACAATTAGGGAAATGGAAACAATGGGGGAAACAATGATGGCAATGGTGCCAGGGGACGTGCTATCGTGATTGGTCAGGGTGATGCGAGGAATGATCCCAACGTTGTGATGGGTAAGTTCCTACTGGATGACTTCTTTGTTTCAGTTTTATTTGATTCGGGTGCCGATACTAGTTACGTGTCCTTAAAAGTTAGTCAGATGCTTAAGCGTACTCCAACTCTCTTGAACACCAAGCACACTGTAGAACTAGCAAACGGTAAAAATCTTGAGGCCACACACGTAGTTAAGGGTTGGAATCTCGTTCTAGCTGGTTAGACCTTCTCTATCGACCTTATCCCAATTGTTCTTGGTAGCTTCGACGTCGTCATTAGGATGGATTGGCTATCTCAACATCGAGCAGAGATCCTTTGCAAGGAGAAAATCGTCCGCATCCCTCGTTCTGGTGAAGA
This sequence comes from Helianthus annuus, assembly GCF_002127325.2. Taxonomy (NCBI): domain Eukaryota; kingdom Viridiplantae; phylum Streptophyta; class Magnoliopsida; order Asterales; family Asteraceae; genus Helianthus; species Helianthus annuus. The sequence continues at coordinate 9,675,277 of NC_035449.2, forward strand.
ACCCCTTGTGATTCATGGTGACAAGAGTGGTGCTGTAGTGGGCATCATCTCTTCCTTAAGGCTCAGAAGTGCTTACGAAAGGGGCACGCAGCTATTCTAGCCCTTGTTACTGACACCTCAACGAAAGAGAAGAAGATAGAAGACATTCCTATTGTATGCGACTTCCCTGAGGTATTTCCTGAGGAATTACCTGGCCTTTCGCCTCATCATCAGGTCGAATTTCAAATTGAGCTAACTCCTGGAGCAGCGCCCATAGCTCATGCACCTTATCGTTTAGCTCCATCAGAACTAGAAGAACTGTTCGCACAACTATAAGAGCTCTTGGACAAGGGTTTCATTCGTCCTAGCTCTTCCCCCTGGGGAGCTCCAGTCTTGTTTGTGAACAAGAAAGATGGTACTTTCCGAATATGTATTGATTATCGCGAACTCAACAAGGTGACCATGAAGAATCATTATCCTCTTCCGCGTATCGATGACCTATTCGACCAGTTACAAGGGTCAAGCTTTTACTCCAAAATTGATCTGAGGTCGGGTTATCATCAACTGAGAGTCAGAGACGAGGACATCTCCAAGACAGCATTCAGAACTCGTTACGGGCACTACGAGTTTTTAGTCATGCCTTTCAGGTTGGCGAACGCACCTACGGTCTTCATGGATCTCATGAACCGAGTGTGCAAACCTTACCTGGATAAGTTCGTTATTGTTTTCATCGACGACATCCTGATCTATTCTAAGAGTCAGGAGGAACACGAGCATCATCTGCGACTTATTTTGGAACTTCTTCGAGCAGAGCAGCTTTATGCTAAGTTTTCGAAATGCGACTTTTAGCTTCGTGAAGTCCATTTCCTAGGCTACGTGGTAAACGAGGATGGGATTCATGTGGATCCATCCAAGGTTGACTCGATCAAGAACTGGCCTGCACCGAGTACACCAACTGAAATCCGCCAATTCTTGGGTTTGGCGGGTTACTACAGAAGGTTTATCAAGGATTTCTCAAAGATTGCGCAACCTCTCACTTCACTAACTCAGAAGGGTGTCACCTATCATTGGGGTGATGCACAGGAATCCGCGTTTCAGCACTTAAAGAAGAGACTTTATAGCGCACCTATTCTCTCGTTACATGAAGGCACAGACGATTTCGTGGTTTATTGTGACGCGTCAATCCAAGGACTTGGTTGTGTGTTGATGCAACGTGAGAAGGTCATTGCTTATGCATCACGCCAACTTAAGGTTCACAAAAGGAACTACACTACCCATGACCTGGAGCTGGGAGCTGTTGTTTTCGCACTCAAGATATGGAGGCATTACCTGTACGGTACCAAGTGCACCATCTACACCGATCACAGGAGTCTCCAACATATCTTCAATCAGAAGGAGTTGAACATGCGACAGCGTCGATGGGTCGAACTTCTGAATGATTACGAATGCGCGATCAAGTACCATCCGGGCAAATCCACTGTTGTGGCCGACACCCTCAGTCGAAAGGAGACTAAACCTAAGCGTGTACGTGCGTTACAGCTTACCATCCACACTAGTTTTCCCGCTCAAATTCATGATGCTCAGGTCGAAGCATTGAAAGCAGAGAACATCAGGGCTGAGTCCCTGTGAGAATTAAAGAAACGATTAGAAAAAAGGAAGACGACGCTTACTACGTAACAGGGCGCATCTGGGTTCCATTTTATGGTAATTTACGTGAGCTTGTAATGGATGAAGCGCACAAGTCTCGTTAATTAGTACATCCTGGTTTGGATAAGATGTACCACGATCTCAAGACTACATACTGGTGGCCCCACATGAAAGCTAACATAGCGACCTATGTTAGTAAATGTTTGACCTGTGCTAGGGTCAAAGTTGAATACCATAAGCCATCAGGTCTACTTCAACAACCAGAGATCCCGACATGGAAATGGGAGCAAATTTCCATGGACTTCGTTACTAGCCTACCTAGATCTCAGCGAGGAAATGACACCATTTGGGTGATCATGGATCGAATGACCAAGTCTACACACTTTTTGGCTATCAAGGAAACGGATAAGTTTTCTACTTTAGCAGACGTTTACCTGAAGGAAGTAGTTTCAAGGCACGGGGTGCCAACCTCCATCATATCTGATCGTGATGTGCGTTTTACCTCTGAGTTGTGGCAAGCGATGCACAAATCCTTTGGTTCTCGTCTAGACATGAGTACAGCATATCATCCGCAAACGAATGGGCAGTCTGAACGCACCATCCAAACCCTTGAAGACATGCTTCGAGCATGTGTAATCGACTTTGGTAACGGCTGGGAAAGACACCTTCCGTTAGTGGAGTTTTCGTATAACAATAGTTACCACACCAGCATCCAGGCTGCTCCGTTCGAGGCATTGTACGGACGGAAGTGTCGATCACCTCTTTGTTGGGCAGAGGTTGGCGACAGCCAAATCACTGACCCAGAACTCGTAGTAGACACAACAGAGAAGATAGCTCAGATACGACAACGAATGGCGGCAACTCGTGACCGTCAGAAAAGCTACGCTGATAAGCGAAGGAAACCACTCGAGTTCCAGGTTGGGGATCGAGTACTACTTAAAGTCTCACCTTGGAAAGGTGTAGTTCGTTTCGGTAAACGAGGCAAACTCAACCCGCGATATGTCGGACCTTTCGAAATCACTGAGAAAATTGGAAAAGTGGCCTATAGACTGAACCTACCTGAAGAACTCAGTGGAGTTCACAACGTATTCCATGTGTCAAATCTGAAGAAGTGTCTGTCAGATGAAACCCTCATAGTTCCTCTTATGGAGCTCACCATCGATGATCAGTTACGGTTCGTCGAGAAACCAGTAGAGATTACTGACCAAGACGTTAAGGTTCTCAAGCGTACCAGAATACCCATTGTTCGAGTTCGTTGGAACTCCCGTCGTGGCCCAAAGTTTACTTGGGAATGAGAAGACCAAATGAAACACAAGTATCCCCAGTTGTTCGAGAAAAGTGAAACACTACTAAGGCTGAAGCTACTGCGGAATTTCGGGACGAAATTCCAAACCAACGGGGGAATGATGTGACACCCCAGGAAAACCAGGAAACCGCGCAACCTAACTAGTTCCTCAGTAACTACGTGCTAAATTTCGGGACGAAATTTCTTTCAAGTTGGGGATGATGTGACAACTCGAGTTTTCAAGGTCTTTCCCCACAGCTGTGTCTTCATAATTTGTTGCGTTGTAATATGTGCACTTTGTTATTTGATTTATAAATTGTTGTATTGTGTTACTTGGTTAAATAATGAACTATTGAACTTATGAACTATTTAAAGTTTACAAACCTAACCCTCACATTCTCACCTTTGTCGAAACCCGAACCTGACGAAACATTAGTGTTTCGTCATCATTCATACTCGACGAAACTTAGAGAGTTTCATCACCCAATGTAGTTTCGCCGAGATGGGCTTTCGGCCCAGGTAAGGCCCATCAGCGACTAAGCCAGTTCGTTTTATACTCACACCCTTTTACGTAAAATGGCGGTTATCAAACCCTAGTGTTCTATCCTCTCTCTAATTGACGGCAACCTATCTATTATGTTCGGAGTTTCAATCTCTCGAAGCCTGTCCCTCGTGTCTAACGGCAACCACATCTCGGTTAGTTCACACCATTGTTTAATCGTTACATGATTCCTTGGTAGATTGCAATATGTTTACCGATGTATTTTAGCATGATGATGATGATCTGATAATCTGTTATGAGATGATTTAATGATGAATTTGTTAATAGTTGGGGTTGATATTCTGTTGTTAATATATTGGACTAGATCTGATGTTTGTGGTTGTATTCGCTTATGTCCACTGCTCATGTTCTGTTTGATGTTGTATATCATGTTATCACTTGTTTATGAATGTTAAATGAATAGGTGTTACAGTTATGTATATGTCAATGATCTGGTAACATATAATTCGTGGCTAGGTTTGATGATTGATGATCAATTGTTAGATTGTAATTAGGGTTTCTGGTGTATGCGGTTATATGTTAATGCGACGAAACATGTGAAGTTTCGTCACCTTGCATGGCGACGAAACATGAGGAGTTTCGTCACTTCAATGCCGACGAAACACAGGGAGTTTCGTCACTAGCATGTCGACGAAAAATGTGGGGTTTCGTCACCTTGGGGATTCGCCACCTTGGGGATTCGCCGTTAGGACTTAAGCTTGTAAACAGATCATAGTTTAGAACATGTATGCTACTGAATAACTATGTGTTGATTTTGTTGTAAATGATGTTAATCAAGATTGAGGAAACATGAAATTTCATACAGAACATACAAGTGAGCTGTGGATTTATGTGAGCTTGATTTACTATTAAGTGCTATGTGGTAATTGTTGCTTGAATACACATTATGATCATGATTTATACGCGAACTATCTGGATGTACACTGATTTCGTTTACATGAATCACCATAGGCTTTGACTGATTAATTGTGAACAACTAACATAACAAACCGAGCAAACCAAGGTTTCACACTTTCTATAAGGCATGGGATTCCCGGTGGTTTGGGATTGGGTTAAGAAACTAAAACGGAACCTGCATATTCTCCTTGGGTAGAATATGTACCTCCATCCTCCATGGGAAGGATGACAACATTAAACCTGCTAGACAAAACTCTATCATGAAATCCCTCATTTTTATATCGACTTAATCGTCGGGCCAATGGCGAGCGGGTCATTAGTTAAATAGCGCTATTAGGTTTGACAAGCCTCACACCGTGCCGCATAGGACGGGAGTGGACTAATGGATCTGGGCACTTAGTCAATGATGATAGACATTGATGTAGGGCACATAAACATGACTCCAGTCAGTTGTCGATATGGTATTGGGTCTAATGGTTAACATTGGGTAGCCCCTACTGATTATGGTTTGGGAAACAAGGAATTGGTTAATACATGGTTTTCGAAAGAACTTATGGTTTTTGGAACAACTTTAAAATGGACAACCAACTGTGAACTCGCTCAACCAGTGGCGGAACCAGAAACTTTTAATTGGAGGGTCAGAATACATATATATATATATATATATATATATATATATATATATATATTGTACGTATTTATATATAAACACATAATACATACATGAAATATGTAAACACATCTGCTACTAATGTAATACATAATTATTTTAGTGAAGTAAATATAATAAAAGAATGAAAATAAAACCTTGACTCGTTTCAAATTAAAACAACCAACGAACAAGCTAAAATTAATAAAAAAAATAAAAGTTAATTATTATTTACACCTAAATGGTAAATTAGTATTTATTATTAAACTTTATATAAAAAAAGAAAGTTTAAAGCATTTGAAAAGACAAGTATACAGTGGTACTGACTACTCTTACCCCTTTGTACTTTTTATTAGATTATTTAATTATAATTGTACCATTCATCTTCTTCATAACATTGATCGGAAAAAAAACAGTGAGCCCTTTTTACACTTTTTCTTCCTTTTTTATGTAACTGCTCTTCAATAACAATTCACAAGCATGTTACCATCACAGAAGGGGTCAAAATACAAAAACCCACTGGTTGAAAGATCAAACATTGCCTGTCCGGCCGGCAGCCGGAGGGTCAATGGACCCTCCTGACCCCTCCTTAGTTCCGCCCCTGCGCTCAACTTTGTTGTTGGCTCGTTGTTACATGCCTTGCAGGTCGTTAGATGCTTAGCTAGAGCTTGCATGGGAGCAGGAGTCGTTGTGGGACATGGACTGTTGAGTTCCATGTTAAACATTTGAACTTCTAAACTTATACTTTGGTTTTAAACTTTATGCTTCCGCTGATAACTTGAATTTGATTAACTTGTTTTGAACACCAATTATATTGTGTGGTTGGACTTACATTGTTCAATATGATTGGTGGCTGGATCCTGGTCAGTCACGCCTCCTGCGGTGATACTCCGCTTGTGGATTTTGGGGGTGTGACATAACACACGGGAAATTAAACTAGTAGTTCAGCGATCGGAAAGTGTAGTTAATCCTTGCTTTAAAAAAGGTCTACCAATGACAATAGTCCGTTATAGACATTAGTGGTTATAATGTTCAATTAAAGTTTTATAATTTATAACTACAACATGAAGTAATCTCTTGATATATCATTTTTAAAGTAACAACATCTCCTTATTAGTGATTATAATGTTAAGTTAAAGTTTAAGAATTTATAACTACAACATGAACTAATCTCTTGATATATCATTTTTAAAGTACCAACATCTCCTTATTAGTGGTTATAATGTTAAATTAAAGTTTAAGGATTCTTAACTACAATATAAAGTAGTCTCTTGATATATCATTTTTAAAGTACCCACATCTCCTTATTTTATATTATGAAATACGAGAATACATTAATATATCGATAGGGTAGGGATATGGTAAAAAGTGTTTAAAATGTAAGAAGGGTAAGAAGTGTTTTAAACCATTGGATATTTGATCTAATGGTTGAGATCAATAGGGTATAAAAATGTAAATTGTGTTTTAATTAGAAGGGCCTTATGTAAAATTAAAGGGCAATAGTGTCTTTTCAAATGTTTCAAATATGGTAACCGTATTCTACACAACTAAAACCCCCATTATTCTCCTAAAAATCAGCAACTTTCTCTAAAAAAAAATGATAACCGTATCCTCACTATTAGAAGATATAACACTATAAACCCTTGATAAAACACTATATGAAGATATAACACCATGAACCAAAAAAATCAAGATGTCTGTACAGAATATAACACTATTGATTGGGGATAAAACACTATGAACTAGAAAATCAAGATGTCTATACAGAATATAACACTATTGATTGGAGTTAAAACACTATAAACCAGAAAATTAAGATGTCTGTACAGAATATAACACTATTGGTTGGGAATAAAACACTATGAACCAGAAAATTAAGATGTCTGTACAGAATATAACACTATTGATTGGGAATAAAACACTATGAACCAGAAAATTAAGATGTCTGTGCAGAATATAACACTATTGGTTGGGAATATGACTATGATTCAAGTCATGGTGTTTTATCTAACCGTCGTACACCATCACTCACATTAACCACCATCACCGTCGCCATCGCCGTCGTGAGTCACCATCTCCGACAACACGTGACCTTCAGTTCAGAATCTCCGACGAACCACATATTCCGGTTTCCTCCACCACTCATCGTACAACCTTCATATTCTCCGTTCATCATCTTGAATCTTTATCGTCATCGGTGTATTGTCTCGGGAAAGACAGTGTTTGGTGGCTGAAAGTTATTTAAGGTTTTGGTTCGGTGTGTGTGTGTGTAACAGAGAAGAAGAGGGTTGTCGGCTGAAACGTATATTAGGGTTGTGGTTTGATTTTTGTTTCGAACGAGGAAGAAGAGACAGTTATCTTTTTGTTTTTGTTAATTGATAATATATTAAGGGTAGGGAATGTACAATTACTAATATACCCTTTTGAATTAATTAAGATGAGGGACACTTGTCATTCCCAAATTATTTCTTACACTTCTTACAAAAGATGGACTTTGTACAGGATCCTCTACCTATATCGATATTGATAAACTATAAATAAGCAATGTGTATATGCATATGTGGTGAAACAGTGATTAACCAAGGGAGGTTAATTCACTGGTCTCGTCAGGTAGGGTTAATCCCTTCTTTCCGAGGATCGGTGGCTGGATCGTCCACTGATCTGTCTCCTGCACAAGGAAAACACACCATGACTCGTAACAAGGAGGATGGGGTGGGTGGTGCTCCTTGTTACCACTCTCCGGCGTGAGAATCAGTAATTTGCTTGAGAGCAAAGTGTGTGATTATAACAACTCTCCCAAAATCCTTAAACATGGCCTATACGTCTTAAAATACATCTCGTATAAGAAAAACGGACCTAATATACCTTTATATTAATAAAAATCAATTAAAAACAAAAATATGGGTTCCTCGCGGGGCGCGACCCATAACTCTGTGTTTGTCGCGGGCCGCGACAAGGTGGCACCAGGAATCGCCCTCGTGACGCCACGTGTCTGATACCTGTTGGGTCTAGGGGGTTGAGTCGACGAAGCTAGGGCCTACCCTAGTTCTCTCGCGGGCCGCGAGAGATATAGAAGCGGCCGTCGCAGGCCGCGAGCCGACCAAAATCAGGCCTATATAAGGAGGCCGAGACCATTAGCTCAGTCGTTTAATTCTTTTCTTCTCTAAATCCCCTATAATAGCAACAGTGTCGCTCGATATAATAACCCCCGGTTACATATTAGTTACTCTGCCCGATTGATCTAGAGCTCCGTAACGCATGTCAAGGCTCTGCCTGACTCAGTCGTTGGAGTTCTGTCTCGGGGTTATGGCTAATGTAAATTGGGTTATCTTACTAACACTTGTGCATTGTTTAATTTTAATAGATTATAACCAGGAAGTCAGCAGAAAGCAGTAGGATTATCTAAAACAGCAATGTGAGTACATCTTATTTTTGTAAACTGTTTTTACAAAACCTCAATTGTTTTAAATTATAATTAACAGTGATCTAAGTATTCTACCATTACTGTCGGTATGTTGGGGTTTTGTATATATTACTTGTTACTACACTATGAGTAGTACCATGACCACAAGTCAGGATTGACAGTACCGTGGGTGGTAATTGGATAGATAAAACATTGTAATCGCTCTCAATACTGTCAGAATATAAAATCATGTTTTGATTAAACTGGGATGCACACGCCAGTATTTCTTGCTGATAAAACTTTTTAAAACGCGTTTCAGGTAACAAAATGTGAAAGCCAAATAGAAGCCAGCTGGAGAGCACTGAAGGCTTGGAAAAGTGGCTATAAAAGTAACCTAAATAAAAAGGAGTTTTGTTTTCAATAATTAGGGTTTATCCCTATAAACATATTGTAATGGAAACTTGGGTTTTTCCTAACTACGGTCCTGATGTATTCCGCTGCCAAATTAATAAACACCGATACCACTGATACTGCCCTCGCGACCGCCCGCTCCCAGGGTAGGGGACGGGGGCTGCGACAGTGATAGCAGTAAGAGTGAGAGAGTTGATAAGCGATATCTCAAACCTGGTCTTGGATGGGTACATATAGCCGAAGAGTGAAGGAGGGTAATTGAGTGCTAGACTGACAACGCGCAGCCCCTTGCAGGTATGTCAGGCGCATAGGTCATGGAGGTGACGCCACGTCCCGCTGTGGCTGTCAGTCTGTGTGCCAGCGTTGCTTTCGTGGGGGCTGACAGATGACCGCTATCAGTGCCACTTGCTGTTTTGGCCACTTAAGTCAAGGTGTCAGTCCCACTTGCGTCGTCAATAGGATGCGGTGCTGGGTCGCACCGCTATCTGTGGTAACTGCGGTTGTTTCAGCGTCCCTTGCTTTGATGAAGATGTGTATGGGATGCGGTGCTGAGCCACATCGCTATGTGTGGTAACTATTGTTGTTACCGCATCCCTTGTCATGACGAAAACATCCGTTTTCGTACACAAGGTAACTCTTCTCATCACTTGACCGATTGGAATCGCCCACTGTGTTCACGCGTGCCCGCACGGACGCAGATAATTCCTTACTAGTGGGAGTGTTTGATAAGGGTGATGGTTACTCGCGACTGCTTCGGTGCGAGATTTGGGACCATAGTCCTTCAATATGGTAGTTGTACCATTGGTTTTGGGAGTCTTTCAAAAAAAAGGGGAAATTGGCCTGTAATAATCCCATCTAGACCTTATTGGCCATTAATAATCCCACCTCAGAATATTCCCCCCACCAGTCCCACCTTTCACCTATTTTTCCTACAATGGTCCCCTGTTAAAAAAACTTAACGGAGTTAAGCTTTTTTCCAAGTTACAAACAGATTTTTTAGGGTTTTTGATTAGAATGAAAATACGAGTCCATTGACGTAAAACTTGCCTCGAAACGGTGCTCCAAACGATGAATATGGCGCTTCAATTCGGGTGTTTAAATTTCCAATTAACCAAAATCAAGTCACTTGGAGCACCATTTCGAAGTAAGTTTTACATCAATGGACTCGTATCATTGTTCTGATCAAAAGCCCTAAAAATCTGTTTGCAATTTGGAAAAAAGCTTAACTCCGTTAAGTTTTTTTAACGGGAGACCATTGTAGAAAAAATAGGTGAAAGGTGGGACTAGTGGGGGAATATTCTGAGGTGGGATTATTAATGGCCAATAAAGTCTAGGTGTGATTATTACAGGCCAATTCCAAAAAAAAAAAAGATTTCTCCTTTCTAAACCTAAAGTTTCAATCTTTGCCAATTTAAGTGAAAGTTTCTTTCTTTGGGAATTTAAACCCTTTGATTAGTTTGATTTTTCACTTATAATTCAAAAGTTTCTATCTTATCTAATTTAACCCCTTTGATTTTTTTTTACTTTTAACCCAAAGCTTTTCATCATTTGCAATTTAGCCCAAACAGTTTTTAACTTTCAACTTTGGTCCCTTAGACTTTTCATCTTTCGCAAGTTTTCCGTTTAATGTCTGGTTCTAAATTTTCCGAGTTAACATGACGTAATGTGCGTGTGGGGTTCATCGTTTTTTCATCTATTTTTTCCTGTTTGACAGGCTTGTCACAGTGCGTCTATTCTCCGCCGTTTGATAAGTCTGTTGCAACGCGCGGGTTAGAGATCAACTTAGTTATTCTTTTCTATGTTTTACACACAGGTTCGTGGTCATGTAAGAAACATTTGACTTTCATCTAATACGATATACAACTAACGAATCCCCACCGCATTACGGCGGATGGTAATTCTAGTTTATTTTATAAACTGGAGATATAAATCAGAAATGTTTTAATCAAACAATACAAATGAAATTAAAATGTGAATAACATTATACATGTATCACTAGAAATTAAGTCAATCTAGTTTAAGACAACATTATACATGTATCACTATAAATTAAGTCAATTTAGTTTAAGATAAGTAGATAACATATATATAAGTTGGTGGGATTTGTAGATTTCGAAGTGTTTAATCACTCATTAGTTATTTAATGAACTTAGTAAAATATTGAAGTAAGAGATAACTTAAGTTCAACACGATCCAACACATCAATCTAGTTATCTAGCATTCGTTGGACGGTTGCTAACTTAAAACCGTGTTTTACAGACTTTAAAAGTTTGACAACTGACACAATAACTCTATGTCCTGAGAACTTTGTCTAGTGGTAAGTTGGTATGTCCTCCCTAATGGAGATGCAGGTTTGATTCTCGCTTGGGCCATTTTCAAGGGACATATAGGTGAAGGGACAAATCGGGGCTTTAATCTCGGGTTCGAACCTAACGGGGGCGAGGGTTACCGGATTCCATCCGGTTCCCGTGCATCAGGGGGCACGGTCTTATGATGATCGAGGAATCGACCTTGGATATAGCCCCGCGCAAGATGGCTTTACACGTGAGATTCTTTGCCGTTAAAAAAACACAGTAAACTCTATAGGCTTCAGAAATCTAACGGGGATTGTTAACTAATAATAAGGGGTTTCTAACACAATCTCCATTCGGATCATAGACAGTTACTTCTTTCCTTAAACACATTGAACTTTGGACATAAGCCTTTTAGGCTCTTCAATTCGTGGCTGTCTAAAGATGGTTTCGATGAGGTTGTGAGGATGGCTGCGGCCTCTTTCAGCTTTAATGGGGAGCCAGATTTGTTTCTTTCTAAGAAATTAGCGTTTATTCGGTCGAAAATTAAGGTTTGGAGGGATGAAATGATGAAGAAAGAAGGAGAGGAGGAAAGAAAAGTTAGGGATGAGCTGGAAAAACTAGAAGAAGTTATGGAAAGTAGGAGTTTGTCGGAAGAAGAGGAAAGGATTTACGAGGAAAGTAACAAAGACCTTAAGGAGTTGAGCTTTAGTAAAGGGGAAGATTTAAGACAAAGTTCAAGAATAAAATGGGCTATCGATGGGGATGAAGACTCTAAGTTTTTCCACGGAGTTATAAACAAAAGAAAAGCCTCGAATTCTATTCCTGGGTTAAGCATTAATGGCAACTGGGTGACGAAGCCGACTAAGATCAAAAAGGAGATTATGTCTTTTTTTAAGAAAAAAAATTGTTGAATCTCATAAGAGCAGGCCTTCTATTGAGTGCATATGTATGAACTCCTTGTCTATTTCGGATCAGGAATTTCTTATGGAGAGATTCACTGACAAGGAAATTAAGGAGGCAGTCTTTGATTATGGAGACGATCGGGCTCCGGGGCCTGATGGTTTTACCATGAAATTTATTAAGAAGTTTCGGGATATCTTTGAGTTGGACTTCAAGAATCTGATGGATTTTTTTCACAAAGACGGCAGAATTAATGTGGGTAGTGGATCCTCTTTCATTACGCTTATACCGAAAATTAAAGACCCGGTGGAGCTCAATAACTATAGGCCAATTAATCTGGTTGGAATCATTAGTAAAGTCATTTCCAATATTCTAGCTAATCGATTAAAGAGGGTGATTTCGAATGTCATTTCGGATTCTCAATCGGCGTTTCTGAAGGATAAATTTATTCTCGATGGGTCGCTTATCGTGAATGAATTAATCACATGGTGCAAGAGGAGTAAGAGGAAGGTGTTACTTCTTATGATTGACTTTGAAAAAGCATATGACAATGTCAATTGGTTATTCGTTATGGATATAATGTCACAGATGGGATTCCCGGAGCTTTGGAGTAGTTGGATATGGGGGATTCTTAATTCTGCGAGATCCTCGGTTCTGGTTAACGGATCCCCTACTTTCGAGTTCAAGTGTGAGAAAGGGATGCGACAAGGTGACGCGATTTCCCCGTTCATCTTCCTGATTGTGATGGAAGCGCTTCCGTTTTTGCTTGACAAGGACAAGGAAGAAGGTATTTTAAAAGGTATTGCTACTCCGAACGATGGTCCGTCTATCTCTCATCTTTTGTTTGCGGACAGTGCCATTATTCTGGGGGATTGGTCTTCGGAAAATGTCTTGAATGTCATTAGAATTCTACGGGTTTTTCACATGTGTTCGAGGTTGAAAATAAATATGTCTAAGTCTAATCTCTATGGCTTGGTGGTGGAAGAGGGGGAGGTAGAGGAGAAGGCTTTGAGGGTTGGGTGCAAAGCGGATACTCTTCCATTTCGGTACTTGGGAAAAATGGTCGGATCTAATATGAGTAATGTTAATAACTGGAAACCGGTGTATGACGTTTTTGAAGCTAGATTATCGAGGTGGAAGGCAGACTCTCTTTCAATCGGGGGAAGGTTAGTTCTTATTAAGTCTGTCCTTGAAAGTCTACCCTCTTATTATTTCTCGCTATATAAAGCGCCTTGCAAGGTGATCAATGATCTTGAATGTATGATAAGAAGATTTCTTTGGGGGAGTTCAAGTGAAGGGCATAAAGTTCATTGGGTGGCATGGGATTGTGTCGCTACTCCAAAAGATTGTGGTGGTCTTGGATTATGCAAACTTAAAGACATAAACTTGGCTCTTCTCTCTAAATGGTGTTGGCGGTATAAGATTGATGAAAAAAGTATGTGGAGAAAAGTTGTTGCAGCGATTCATAGTGGGGCTTGGAGTTGGGATTTTCTTCCACCTAAAAAGAATTGGGGAGGTGCATGGACTAAAATTGTTAAATGGATCGCTAGAACGAAGGTGGGAGACTCCCCACTGAGAAGTTTCTTTAAGGGGGTCCCGGGTAAGGGAGATTCTATAGCTTTTTGGCTCGACCCGTGGGCAGCGAACGAGCCGTTGAAAGACCTTTTTCCGAGCTTATTTCAGATTGATACTAACAGGAAATGCAGTATTAGCGATCGCATTGCTAACGGTTCAGTGCAGGATCGATTTCTTTGGAACTGGAAGAGGCCTCTCGGCCAAGGGACTGAGATGGACGATCTTAATCAGTTGTGTAGCTTGCTGGACCCGTTTGTAGTGTCGGATAGACCGGATAAGTGGGTTTGGCAAGGGGAAGGAGCGGAGGAGTTTAGTGTTGGTGCAGTTAAACGAACTATTCTGAATGGTCGGGTATCGACAGGCAATTCGAGTTTCAAGTGGTGTAAGTGGGTTCCTACCAAGTGCAATATTTTTGCTTGGCGGGCGAACCTCGACAGGATCCCCACGGTTGAAGCCTTGCGTAGAAGAAACATTAACATTCAAGACTCGAGCTGTGGTTTTTGCAACGAAGGTGAAGACGTGGTGAACCATCTTTTTACGGGATGTTTTGCGGCTAATGTTGTGTGGAACTACATTAGCAACTGGTGTCGGGTTCCGCAAATATATGCTTTCTCCTTTCAAGACTTGCTGCATACACATGTGTCGTGTGGGCTCAAGGATCCGGAGAAACTTATTTTTCAAGGGGTGATCATTATTGCTTGTTGGAGTCTTTAAAAGGTGAGGAATGAAGCGAGGTTCAGGAATAGTAGATGTAGAATTGAGAAGGTTATTAGTGAGGTGAAATCGTTGGGGTATCTTTGGACTAAAAATAGGTCGAAATATAAGAATTTATCGTGGGATAATTGGTTTAAATTTGTAATTATGTAAGTGTTGCGTTTTAGTTGCCTCCCGGTTTTCGGGGTGATGATGGTTAATAAAGTTTACCTTTAAAAGAAGGCCCCCCTTATTCCCACACCCCCTAAATCTTATTTTCACATCCCTAGTGTATACGGGCCGTATACAAAATATACGGCCCGTATAGAATGTTTTTGAAAAGGAAAATGCGCAGAGAATGTTTTTTTTGTTTTATTATATACGGCCCGTATATAGTTATACGAGCCGTATACCAGTGTATACGATTTATAAAAAGTATACGGCTCAATGGATTTATTTGTGAGGTTTTTATGTTTACCAAATGTATACGGGCCGTATAACTGTATACGGGCCGTATAGATTGATGTTATCAATTATCATGTTTTTTCCCGTAAAAGCACCATCATTCTAGGGTTTCTAAACTCTTCATCACCTTTAAACAACGTTGATCGGAACATGCCGCTTAAATCGGAGCACAAGTAGAGTAACGTTAGCGATCAGTCCGTTGATCAAGTAACTAGCAGAAGAACCCGACACAAACAAGTTCTCCACAGTTTGTTATTCAGATCTATGTTCGGTCATCTTTCCAAACTACAACACACGATAACTTTAAACTTTATAGTGTGTGATTTGACCAGGAAATGATTGGAGGTGATTGCTACTTTTAATAAGCTGTCATAGTTGTCAAATTGGATTTTAACAAATCTTTTCCTTTTCCTTCAATTTCTAGAACATTCTCAGTAACATGAAGACGTGTCGGGTTCTTCTACTAGTGGTATTTTAATGAAGTATTGAAGATTGAATGTGCAAACCCAACCGTTTTTTACCACGGAAACGGTGGCTATGCGAAATACAAACCGCAACCGTTTTTTACTACGGAAACGGTGGCTATGCGAAATACAAACCGCAATCTTTTGTGACTATGGGAAACACAAGTTTTCTTTTTGAGCTTGATGGATGTCCGTTATCTCAGTTGAGGCGGGCATTGTTTAAATCTGAATATAAATAGATGTTACATGTAACTTCATTAAACCAAGAACAAAGCCTATTTCGAAACACATATGTTCGTATCAGCGTTGTTTATCACCCTGTGTGACCATTGGAAACCCGACAAACAGTCTTGACAACTGTGACAGCTTATCTATCTGTGTGTGTCACATCCATCCTGTTATAGCAATCGATATGATTAATTTTACAGATTTTTTTCTAATTAGCGTTGTTAACTACCAAAAGAATGCATACACAAATAGTTCTAGTGGACGAAGCAAATAGACCGTTGTTATTGTGTCTATCTCGGTTGTTCAGTACTTTCGTGATAATAAAACAAGCAGACATTGATTTTGCCAAGATTGAAGGAAAGAATCTGGCCATAAGCGTTGTGGATTCTCAGCGTTATTTGAATGTAAGTGGATTGGGTTCTGCTAGTTATTCGGAATGTTTCGAATCATCACAGAAGACGTGTCGGGTTCAACTCTCCTATATCAACATACTCTTCTCTAGACGCTTAGTTGTTACGAATGACAACTTGAGGGGTCTAGTTAACTTTCAGATTCAGATTCAGATTCAATTCAGGAAGCAGATGATTGGAGCACAGGAATCAATGCAAAACCCTCACCCTCAAAATCAACCAGAAACCAAAGGAAAAAGGGCAGATAATGGCTGATGGTTCTTCGTTGAGGAAACCAAACGTAGACGGAAATGATAGGCCTGGTAACCGGAAGAGAAAAAACCCTAGTGCATATTCAATCTTCATTGCTTCATTAAAATTACAACACACGATAAAATGCTTGGAACTCACCTGATAACAAATAATCAGTTCAAACTTTCAACAATCGACATCTGGTCCTTGTTTTTCCACGTCATTATGTCACTTTGTGTGTTGACGAAGCTGACAAACACATTGGTATTTTCTCAAAATGTGCAAACTTGAAGAATCTCACATTAAAGGAGTTTGCAACAACGGGATCAAATGGTTTGAGTATCTTTCATCCTCGTTTGGCTAATCTCACACAATGATGAATAGATGATGTCAGATAATACTTCATTTGTCGAGAAACCATACTGTCAAGAAACTAACATCTTTTAATACTTCATTGCGTATGTGCTGTAGAAACCGGTGATGAATTTTTGTACCTAAATCAGGTTCTCTGCCTTAGATCGGTCATTCCTTGTGATACATGAACGTTGTATTCTTGTCTTTCAGAAGAGTTTGTATTGAACCAAGAATACTTATACTCTTCTAGCAGAACCCGACACGTCTTCTATCATGTGACGGACACAGGTGCAAGAGAATGGCGAGTTATTTTCAGTTATTTCTGTTGATCCACAAATTCCATTGTTTAAATCAGAATCAGGTTCTCAAAACAAGGATCGTTCTAATAGATTAAAGAGAATAAACCAATTTTTACCATTTTTTACCCATAGTATACGGGCCGTATAACAATATACGACCCGTATACATCGTTCGTATACATTGTATACGATCGGTAAAAAAAAATTTTACCGACAGTATACGGCCGTATAAACCGTATACGGCCCGTATACATATGGTAAAAACCTCTGTAATCTTTATATAGTGTGTGATTTGACCGATTGTATTAAGTTATCTCTGTTGAATTTGATTTCAACAAATCTTTTCCTTTTCCTTCAATTTCTAGAACATTCTCCGTAACATGAAGAGAAATCAATTGTATTTTTTAGTTGCTTCTCGTGTTAAGTTTCTGAACCAACCGAAATCCACAAATTCCAACAGTTACTTCGTTTTTACCGTCCAGTTTTCAAACTCTTTCACTCAAAGTTAATATTCACTGTGGTGGATGCAAGCATAAAGTTAGAAAAATACTCAAGAAGATTGAAGAGTACACAACTGAAGGTTCAACAACTTGTGAGTGGGAATATGGCTATGAAGAATAGTATGGATAAACAATCACCGGTACGGATTTTGGTGTTTTGGTAGGTTGAAAGAGGTGAATGGTCCTTGTTTTTCCATGTGCTTGTGCTGTAGAAACCGGTGATGAACTTGTGCTGTAGAAACCGGTGATGAACTTGTGCTGTAGAAACCGGTGATGAACTTGTGCTGTAGAAACCGGTGATGAACTTGTGCTGTAGAAACCGGTGATGAACTTGTGCTGTAGAAACCGGTGATGAACTTGTGCTGTAGAAACAGGTGATGAACTTGTGCTGTAGAAACCGGTGATGAACTTGTGCTGTAGAAACCGGTGATGAACTTGTGATGTAGAAACCGGTGATGAACTTGTGCTGTAGAAACCGGTGATGAACTTGTGCTGTAGAAACCGGTGATGAACTTGTGCTGTAGAAACCGGTGATGAACTTGTGCTGTAGAAACCGGTGATGAACTTGTGTTGTAGAAACCGGTGATGAACTTGTAAAATGCTTGTAAAATTGCATCAACTCTCCTATATCAACATACTCTTCTCCAGACGCTTAGTTGTTATGAATGACAACTTGAGAGGTCTAGTTAATCTATTACAAGCTACAACACACGATAACTTTACACTTTATATAGTGTGTTTTGACCGGTTGTATTCAGTTATTTCAGTTGATCCACAAATTCCAACAAATATTTCACTCCAGTAGCTGAAACCAAACGTAGACAGAGATGATAGGCCTGGTAACCGGAAGAGAAAAAACGGCATGATTCGGAATGTTTCGAATCATCACAGAAGACGTGTCGGGTTCTTCTGCTAGTGATTCGGAATGTTTCGAATCATCACAGAAGACGTGTCGGGTTCTTCAGCTAGTAGTATGAGTAACGTTACCGATCAGTCCGTTGATCAAGTAACTAGCAGAAGTTGATCCACAAATTCCAACAAATATTTCACTCCAGTAGCTCAAACTAAACGTAAACGAAGATGATAGGCCTGGTAACCGAAAGAGAAAAAACGGCATGATTCGGAACGTTTTGAATCATCACAGAAGACGTGTCGGGTTCTTCTGCTAGTGATTCGGAATGTTTCGAATCATCACAGAAGACGTGTCGGGTTCTGCTAGTAGTATGAGTCTGAGTCCATGCGACCGACACAATTCTTGCAACTTAAATCCACAATCAACGTATACAGATGTAAGAGAATGGCGAGTTATTTTCAGTTATTTGTGTTGATCCACAAATTCCATTGTTTAAATCAGAATCAGGTTCCCAAGACAATGATCGTTCTAATAGATTAAAGAGAATAAACCAATTTTTACCATTTTTTACCCATAGTATACGGGCCGTATAACAATATACGACCCGTATACAATCATCGTATACATAGTATACGATCGGTAAAAATATTTTTTACCAGTCGTATACGGCCGTATAAACGGTATACAACCCGTATACGCATGGTAAAAAATTTTGAAAATTCAGGTTTACCTTGTTAGTTTCTCAAACATTAATAAACATCTGCTTCCTGAATCTGAATCAGAATGTTAACTCTTTCCTTTTCATAAGGTAAAACCGGTTTCAACATCGAGGGTTGTATCGGAATCAGGCGTTGGAAGGATTGTAGTAGTAGGACATTGGTACCACTGTGAAAGTTGCACCAGGAAGCTCAACTTTAACAGACCGGTTATTCGACCGAGTAATCAATTGTATTTTTTTAGTTGATTCTCTTGTTAAGTTTATCTGATCCAACCGAAATCCACAAATTCAAGTCAAGGATCGTTCTAATAGATTAATGAGAATAAACCCTCGTTTCTTCATCTTCATCTTCATCTTCAAGAACAATGATGAACAGATGATGTTAGGAATTAAACGCATGTACGTGACAAAACAAGGATCGTTCTAATAGATTAAAGAGAATAAAGCAACCGAAGAGGCAGCAAGGACAGATAATACTTCATTTGTCGAGAAACCATACTGTCAATAAAGTACCATCTTTTACTCATAAACCCTTGAATCCCAACGCTTCGCTAAAAGAGCCTGTATTAGAAACCATCCTATGCCTTTTACCAACCGAAGAGGCAGCAAGGACAGATAATACTTCATTTGTCGAGAAACCATACTGTCAATAAACTACCATTTTTTACTCATAAACCCTTGAATCCCAACGCTTCGCTAAAAGAGCCTGTATTAGAAACCATCCTATGCCTTTTACCAACCGAAGAGGCAGCAAGGACAGATAATACTTCATTTGTCGAGAAACCATATTGTCAGAATGTTAACTCTTTCACTCATAAACATCTGCTTCCTGAATCTGAATCAGAATGTTAACTGTTTCACTAATAAACATCTGCTTCCTGAATCTGAATCTGAATGTTATCTCTTTCACTCATCAACATCGAGGGTTGTATCAGAATCAGGCGTTGGAAGGATTGTAGTAGTAGGACATTGGTACCACTGTGAAAGTTGCATCAGGAAGCTCAACTTTAACGGACCGGTTATTCGACCGAGTAATCAATTATATTTTTTTAGTTGATTCTCTTGTTAAGTTTTTCTGATCCAACCGAAATCCACAAATTCAAGTCAAGGATCGTTCTAATAGATTAATGAGAATAAACCCTCGTTTCTTCATCTTCATCTTCATCTTCAAGAATAATGATGAACAGATGATGTTGGGAATTAAACGCATGTACGTGACAAAACAAGGATCGTTCTAATAGATTAAAGAGAATAAAACAAGGATGTTGTGAATTCGCATAAACATATATTCGTTTCATAACCTCCTGCTATAAATCAACCACAACTGACAAAGAGCCTGTATTAGAAACCATCCTATGTCTTTTACCAACCGAAGAGGCAGCAATGACAGATAATACTTCATTTGTCGAGAAACCATATTGTCAAGAAACTAACATCTTTTAATACTTCATTTGTAACCGTAAGGATGATGCAATTTTGTACGTAAAGATCTCTACACAAACTCTTCTACATCTTTTAACCAATTGTCCATCACTTAAGACCTTGAAAGATTTGTTGAAATCGAAGAAAAGAGTAACTAGCAGAAGACGTGTAAGGTTCTTCCAACAAACTGTGTATGTGCTTGTGCTGTAGAAACCGGTGATGAATTTGTGTATCTAAATCAGGTTCTCTGCCTTAGATTGGTCATTCCTTGTGATACATGAATGTTGTATTCTTGTCTTTCAGAAGAGTTGGTATTGAACCAAGAATACTTCAAACATTCTAAACCCTACTTGGAAACAAACCAACAAAATCTTCTACATCTTTTAACCAATTGTCCATCACTTAAGACCTTGAAACATTCACGAACCATAATGGACTCAGACTCATACTACTCACCCTCCCCTGAGGAAAAGTTTTCCCGACGACTCAAGACAAAGCAGTTGGTTTGGGTTCATATCACCCTGTGTAATCATTGCATTACATCCCCGTTGAAAACAAGCGATTAAAACGCTTCTCCTTACAACTCTCATCAAATGCCTCACCCTTCCTTTTTATTACAGTCATACGACACGTTTTTTTTTTGTTTTTCAGTCTTTGTTACTTGTTAAAGTTTTATTTTTTTCTACTTTTAGAAAGCTTTGACCACCTAACGACTGTAAAATGTCTCGTGTGATTGACACCTTAAATCCATTAAATACTTTGGGTAAAATCTAATTTCTTTTCATACGGGCCGTATAACTGTATACGGCTCGTATAAATTATTCGTATCCATTGTATACGACCAGGCAAATTATTTACACATGGTGTATACGGGCCGTATACAGTTATACGGTCGTATGGAATGAAAAAAAACTGACAAAGTCTGAAGGCACAGACTTTGTTAGTTTTATTTTATTATATACGGGCCGTATAACTGTATACGACCCGTATACACCATGTGTAAATAAGTTTTTACCATGTATTAATATTAGGACCCTAAAAAAAACACAATATCATACTGTCTAAGTTTCCAATAAAAGCTAGCTTTTTTTTAGGGGTAACTTTGTAGAATAGTAACTAAGTTTTAAAAGTGTTCTAATTAGGTCACTCAAGTTTCAAAAGTGTTTCAATCAGGTCACTCAACTTTCATTCTTCATTAAAATTAAGGGTCTTTTCATCAATTTCATAGGTAACCGTGGTGATGTGGATTTTTGTTTCTTTTTTCTCTTTTATTTGATGTTAACGTCGAGTGATGACGTGGATTGTAACTTGTTTTTTTTAATTTTTAATGTAATTAAATGGTTTTTATTTTTAATAAATATAATTTCATATATTAAAATAATTCGACATCATCATCTTATGCTCTATTTTTTCTTGACACATGGAAAAAAAGACATGGCTCGATTTGAATGTTAAGTTATCTAATTGGAACAAAAACAACACCAGTGACCTAATTAAAATACTTTTGAAATTTGGTTACTATTCTGTGAAATATTCCCTTTTTATTATGGTTTATTCCTTACCTACAAATCAGATTCCCTCTTTGTAGATTCTCTATTTGTTTGATGTCATTTGACATTAAATCACGTTTCTCTCACTAATTTTCTATTAGTGCGTTTCAACTTTACCAGCCCACTTTCAATCATGGGTACGTTTGATGATATTAAACTAGAACCACTTCATTCTTTTCTTTCAAATTATATCATGCAACTTGATGAATTTAATGAAACATACATAAATAATTTATTTTGGAGGCGCTTAGTCGCCAATTGATCACCATTACATGCGGAAATTTGTCACCTTTAATATGGCTAAGCGGTTTAGGGTGCCATCTGTATGTCATATCAGTCAAAAAGAGCCAATAGTGCCCTCTACTATACCCAGACGCTATTGGTGGGTTGTAGTTGCAATGACGAGATGTATGTGTGTGAAGGAGGGGGCGCTATTGATGGGTTGAGGCTTTAAGACGTGGAATAATGTCAAATAAATTTATAAAAGTGATAAAGTTACGACATCAAGGGTGATTCAGCAGATCTCGAAAGACAGTTTCAATTTCTCACCCCTTTCATTTTGCATCAAAGCTTGTTTGAGGATATATGACCAATCGTTGACTTAAACATGAGATGGTCTCATTCCTTATTCATGCATAGGATGATTAAGGCTTATACATGAAAATAAATATATATATATTGGTGTACTCTTTTATCAACGATAAAAAGATTACAAGAATCATATATTATGATTAGTAGGGTGTCCGTGCGATGTGACGGGAGCGACACTTTGTATTGCGGCACTCGTTTCTGGTAGTTTTCTTATTCGTATAATATTTATGCTAACAGTATTGTGATGGATATATGTCATAAGTGTTACACATATGTAAAGTTTTATTTTTTATAAAAAATAATAATCAAAAGACAAAAAATAAAAGATAAGTTGTTATAATTGTACAGTATGTTTATTTTATTGGTTAATTATAAAGTATATTTTTATTCTTTAAAATTCATAACTTTTTTTAAATATCCACATAGTACTCATACAAAAAACTTTAAGTTTAAAATTTTAGTTTTTATAAAAATAAAAAAATAGTATTTGACTCGTAAGTACGTTTTAGATCTTTAACTTAAATTGTTAAATTTTGTTTTTTACAGATATAAAAAATTTATATTTTTAAAATTTTCAAGAATTGTTTTTATAAAAAAAATAGAATGTTAAGAGTTTATATCTTAAATAATTTTATATCATACTAAGTTTAGATTTTTAGTTCCTAACTAATCTTATCTATATGAGTCTACTTTTAACTTATAATCCCTAAAAATATGCAACACAATCTACTATGTATCGAGTCAAGTTGGTAAGAATTCTTTTGAAACTAACTAATATTATCTATAACAATATAGTTGAACTTATAATTCCTAAAAATTTGCAAAACAATTAGTATTATCTAGTAAAGATTGTAAATTTCTAGAGTATTTTATTTATATTACTTGTTACAAAAAATGTTTATAAAAGAATTATTTTTTATAAAAACAAAATTCTTTGTTTATAAATAAAGTAAAAAAAAACTGTTTTACACATGTAAAGTTTCGTTTTTTAATAATTTTACACAAAATGATAAAGTTTATAAATTTTATTCTTTAAAGTTCATAACTTTTTTTAAATATCCACATGGTACTCATCCAATACACTTTAAGTTTAAAATTTTTGTTTTTATAAAAAAAATAGTAGTTGACTCGTAAGTACGTTTTACATCTTTAACTTTAATTGTTAAATTTCGTTTTTATATATATGTAAAAAAAATATAATTTTATAAAATTTAAAAACATTTTTTTATAAAAAAATAGGATATATCGTTATTAACCTTATATCATAGTAAGTTCAGTTTTTAGTTTAGCTTTAAAGTTTATTACTTTATTATTTATTTAATTAAGAAATACAAATTATTAGATTAATATCCAAGAATAAGTGCATTCAAAATATACTTAACCATGTGACATTTTCTTTTTAATATAAATTAAAGAAAATTTATAGTCAATCAAAAAATATTTAACCCGTGTATTATATGAGCTTATACCATGTGACATTTTCTTTTTTAATATAGGTCTTTATTATTAATTATTATTAGTAATATAATAACATGAAGGTTGGAGAATTATTTTGTTAATATATAATATATAATATAAATATAAATTATTACTGAATATAGCTTTAATTATTAATTAATATATAACATAAGGATATTGATCTAATTCACACGGATTTAATCTAATTCTAATATTATTTTATTAATATATATGTATATATACAATATAAATATAAATTATTGCTGAATATAGCTATAGAAGGTTGAAGAATAACGAATATACACTTTTGAATTTAAATTAAATTTATATAGTTACTAAATTCTATTTAACTTATGGTTGTAATCTATTTACGATCACTCATATATATAAGCTATTTTTCATTATTGTAAATAATATTTACATAGCCCCTTGAGTTTACATTTGATCAGTGGAATAAATTATGGGATGAGTTTAGTTTTTTAAGTTATTAATAGTAACAGATAAATAATTTTTTGGTTATAAATAGTAGAATCCCTCGTACAATGCGGCAGGAATTAAGCTTCGATCGGTATCAATTTGATTCGTTACGATACCGTAATTCGGTATAGCAACATAAAAAATACATGGAATAAAATCCTTAAACACTAGTATAAAAATCTTGTGTTAACTTAAAAAAAATAAAATTATACTATTCTTTGCATAAAAAAAAAACAAAACATGATATCAAAATGAAACTCATTAATAAAATGAGTTGTCTAAATTGTAAGTTTTAACTTATGTAAATATTGATAAATAGCAATAATTATATACGATGTATTAGCATCTTAAATTGTGTTAATTTATTTTGATTTCTTCAAAATTCAAAGAAATTGACATTTTTCTTATTATGGGTAGTCTTAAGCATTTTTTATGGTATTTATCATCTTTATTTACATGAGATATTTTCTTTATTCAATCCGTGTAACACACGGGGTCCACAACCTAGTAATATAAAAAAAGATTAC
This sequence comes from Helianthus annuus, assembly GCF_002127325.2. Lineage (NCBI taxonomy): Eukaryota > Viridiplantae > Streptophyta > Magnoliopsida > Asterales > Asteraceae > Helianthus > Helianthus annuus. Next base: position 9,700,119 of record NC_035449.2, read on the forward strand.
ATAATTAAAATAAAACCAAAAAGTTAAACATTACTATATAAAGTAGCAGTGGAAGCTTCGTTGGTTTGTGTGTTCGGTCCTCTAGCAAACTTGATCGCCATCCGAAAGATGTTCATAGTTACCTATATTCAAAGTGATCACAAACATTAGTTATTAAGTTTATAACATGTCAAAAACAAGTCCACAGCACCAAAATAACAATTTATGCAGTTTTGGCCGGATTTAGAACCCGTCGCGTGTCGCGACGGGATGTAAAGTAAATGTTGCGTGACGCGACACCCGTCGCGGGCCGCGACCAACTTCAGTGGTCCCTGTCGGGGGGGGGGGCGAGCAAGACATTTCGACAGAATGTTTCTAATACAGACCTGCATTTATTCAGCCAAACTAGTTTTTACGAAAATAAGCATAACTTGTTCGATATTGATCTGAGTTAAGTCACGTTTCTTCCTACGTGATCGTAATTTGATCCTATATAATATGGAATTAAAACCCAACCTATGAATGAATAAAATTCTTAAATTTAAGCGCTCGGCTTATAATAATTTCAAGTTATTTTGACCCGTTATGTTTTTAAACATCAATTTAATCAAAATAACTATCCGTTCTACACTAACATCACAAACTCGGATGTTTACAAATACTAGGGGCTTAACTATGAGGTTTATGTGCCCGTTATCTTTGGTTGATCCATTCGACTACAATTTAGTCGAACATTATTGACACGAATTCCTTATACGGAATTGTGCTTATTTTAGTCATACTCAATACCTGAGTTTTGACTTATATCACGCGTATCCAACTTTCGGCTAACGCCTATAATGAATATTAATTCATTATCCGGTCGTCATCTCAAAGTCTCTAATCGTGTAACCTTCCCGGTTTACATCAAGACATCGATTTGACACGTTTAGCTTTCTTAGCGACATCCATCGCTTTATATCACCAAAGTTTCATTACTTTGGTTATTTTGACGCGTTTGGTTTGTAAGAAAAATCCATCGCTTTCATACAACCAAACATATATAATTCAAGTCATTTTGACCTGTTTGAACATTATAGTGGAATCCACAACTTTTGCATTTTTACTTATCGCTATACTCTAGTTATTCCGTTCGGTTAATACATACGGAATTCCTCTGTTTTAGTAACAACCAAACTTCATAACAATTCAATCATCTTTCAAAGTAAATAACATAAAGACACTAGCGAAAATTTACGAAGCATATAACCGCGTACCTTTAAAGCTTTCCCTTTAAAAGATTATTCGTTCCGCCTTGATTACTTGATGATCCACCCAAATTGCCTATAGAATTCAATTTGAACATATCGCTTAGAACTCATCTTTCAATACGACACACAATGCTTCTAACTAATCAATTAAGTGATTCTTTCATATTTCTCACTTATTTCAAGTTCATTTAAGCATTTTGTCGAACATCTTGTGGGCGAAATTAGTATACTAACACTATCATGTTCATGATTAAAAATTTTAACAATGTTAAATCATCATATTCTAAATCATATGTCTCATATGCATAAAGAACATCTAGAATTGTGTCCTAACAATCAAATAACATCAATTCATCACTATCATCCAAGTGTCCATCCTTTTACTCAAAAACCCATATACTACGTATATGATAAATCATCAATTCACTAAGTTATGATACAAAATCACTAATTTCTTATCTAGGGCTTGTTCCTAGACTTGTAATCACCTCAATTATACCATAACATCAAACTTTCATACCAGAATTTCAATTATGGGAGTTCATAAGAAATCAAAACATCATCAAATATCAAAATTAAACATACCTTGTGATCTACTAACTATGGTGATCACGAATTTAGCTTTGAATCGAGTTCAATTCTGTTTCTCTCTTTGATTTTGAATGATATTTAGTGAATTTAGGGTTTGTAGGAAGAACTCTATTTCTCCTCCTGTATGTTGGTCGGTCAAGGGATTGCACACACACAGTGTGTTTTGAACTTATCCATGTTTTAACAAAATGACTTTCAAGAAATGTCAATTTTAGTCCCTCTAGTTTTTAAGATATGTAAAATGGCTAGGATCCCTTGATTCCCATCTTTCTATAACATAATTTTTTTAACTAGGTTAATTATTACTAATTTTATTTTTACTATTTTATTATCAATATTATTAATTATACATGTATACACACATATATAATTTAATATTTTCAGGGAGTTACAAGTCTACCCCCCTTAAAGAGGATTTCGTCCTCGAAATCGTAATACGTACCAAATAAGGAAGGGTATAAGCGTTTCATCTCTTCTTCGGACTCCCAAGTGGTGTCTGATCCCTTCCGATGTTCCCATTTAACTTTTACTTGATCGATTTCTTTATTCCTTAATGTCATGTGGTATTAAGTATACTCTTTTATTAGTATCAGATTAGATTTGCATAACTTTAAAAAGTTAAATATTTTTTCTTAAGGATTTGTTTAAATTTTTCATATGGCCAGTTTAAAAAAATCATAAGGGTCAATGTCAAATTTCTTGAGGAACGCTCTGGATTAAATCACATGTATAATACTAAAAGAATAATAAATCATGGTGTGCATCCTCGCCCCCATTATATATACTAAAGTCCTCTTGTGCCAACAACCACAATATATAAAACACAATAAGCACAAAAGTGCAACTGAAATGTTACACCCCTTCTAGACTTGACATGCCAAGCCTAGAGAAAAAAAAAGAAAACAACCAAAAAGAACAACCAAACAACAAAAAAAAACAAGATGATACCCAAAAAAAAAAAAAAAAAACAACCACAATATACATATTAATTAAAACACATAATAACACACAGAGATACCAAGATGATGCTTATCCAAAAGTTATCGGACTCATATTTGAACCAACTCTTGAAGGAGACTAGCATAGAAAAAAAAGAGATAAAAAACATATTTTAGGTTAGGTTCGAAATTATTAGCTCATAAGTAATGGATAGAAAGGACTCTGGGTGGGTTTGTTCCAACTATCTAGCCAGAACTTCATCATCTGGACTTTGGAGCCCCAATTTCGATACAATAGGGTCCCCCCCCCCCCCCCCCTGTATTTTTTGATATATTTCTTGAATACTTCCCAATAGAAAAAATGTATGAATCTTTGCTTTGAGCAAACATTATCTAGTTAAGTTAAAACCAAACATATCCAACAAAAGCTTAGGTCAATTGGATGATCCAAAGAAGAAAATCCAAAGTCCATAAGAGCCCAAGTGTGAAGAAGTTGGGCTTCTATTATGACCAAGCCCATGAGCATTCATTTGACTATGACTAGGCCCAAGAGCATTCATATTTCATTTGTGGTGTTGAAATATGAAATTTGACTATTTGTAATCAGATTCTGGGCCCAAACCACTTCGGCTTCGGTCAAACACAGTCAACACTTGTTTTTTGGCCCAAACCTGTTTGGGTTAAAACCAGTTCTTCATAGAGGGTAAAGGATTAATTAGGTTCCAAATCGGTTCAGGCGATTTATATATATAGAAATATTTAGGCAAAATAATTGGAGGGGCGATCCTTTATAATTTTAAAAATTTTCGACGAAACATTGGGGGTGGGTGGGACAGGTGCCCCCGGGTATCAACTAAGCTACGCCCCTGATTGCGACACATGATACTTGTGACTGGTTGATTGATTAGCTAGGTAATAACTACTTGTAATCGAGCTATTAAACAAACACAAATTCACAACATTATGCTCTATAGAAAGTATATACTAAACATCACTTTTACATGAAACCAGTTATATGCGGAAACAAGAGAAAGAGCCCGCCTTAGTGCACCTGGCTGACCCGTGGGCCGTGAGATCGATCTGTGCATCTAGTGAAGCTTTGATAGCAGATACAAGCAACATGAAGATAGTAACACAGAGCCTGAGAAACACAGTAAATCCGTAGTGGTTAGAATGGCGGCCTTCTTACTCTTTTCGAATAACCCGATTAGCAGAAGCATCACTATGACATGCCCGAGCTTTGTTTTCAGCTCGTTAACCGATTTTATTTCCAACCATTTTGGCCTTTCCTGAAACATACATCATCAGTAAGTACAATAATCACTTTATACCATTTGGAGAAACATATATAAATACCTTTAGAACGAACAAGCCAAAGAGATTCGATCTGCGAGTAGATGATCCCTCTGAGCTTGGATCAAGATTGCTAATGAAAAGCTCATACAGGCCCATGCCGAAAACCAACATGACGGTTCCCAATAGATACACATCTGGTTAACAAAATCCATATGTACATATATACATATATTACATAATAAATTCAAAAAAGATCAATTAGATGTTTATATTTGGATGTTGAAAACATTACCAATGGCCTCCACTAGTTGGAAGATCCCTCTCCCATGGTACACAAAATATTCTTGAAATGATGCCACAACATATGCACAACCCTGGATAGCATAACACACAATCATAGATATTAACCACAACAAATGATCTGATCAAAGATATGAATTTAGGGGTGTAATGTAAACAAGCCCAGAAGCTCGAGAGCTACTCGTGATCGGCTCGGTTAAAAGCCAAACGACTCGTTCCAAAAAAAAATAGTTTTTCTATATAATATAATAATAATGATGATAACATTGGCAAGCCGAGCTCGAGCCGAACGTTGGCTCGTTTAAGCGATATTGAAGCGAGCTCGAGCCGAGCTTTTAGCTCGTTTGAGGTTGTTCTCAAAATAACTCAAGCCGAGCTCGAGCTTTGTGTTTTACTCACGAACCGAGCTCGAGCTTCATAAAAACATGACGAGCCGTGCTCGAGCCTAGTCCGACTCAGGCTCGGCCCGGCTCGTTTACACCCCTAGATATGATCATCAAAAAAGGGCAAACCCAGTGCACGAATCCAACGCATACAACGTGGGTATCGGGCCAACTTGGGCCTGATGTATGCCTCCTTACCCTTCAGGTCACATGACAACAACCTTACCGTTACTCCCCGGGTTCACCCCAAATATTATGATAGATAATTTAATCATGCTAGTACCAAAATATTTAACTTAAATACCTTTATAAAACATAGGAAAGATCCAATTAAAGATCCCATAACGGCCAAAAGAGCCAAGAACCGGCAATTATAAATCACCTACACCAACAATATATAATCTTCTTCAACACAATCCATCATCCAATCAAATCAAACCATAAAAACATAATTACAATCTACATATATATAGATATATATATAACTATATAACCTTCTCAATTGTCTCCTCCCAACCGTCAAGCTTCTTCCCTGTAGAAGGAGAATTATGAAGCTTGCCGGAAGATGCAACATCGGCCGGTGTATCGGCCAAATGGGTGTTATGTGTGGAGCTGGTGGCCATACATGCTACCGGTAATATTCTAACACCGGGTGGCCGGTACCGGCCATAGACCCAGTTGATGTTTGAACCGGGTTTGGGTCGGGTGAACAGGATGGGTCTAGAGGGATTAGTGGTGAGCAATCTGGGAGGTTTCATGGTGACTGATTGAGGATTGAAGACAAAAGCAAGTTGAAAGCAATCAAGTGAAAAGAGAAATGTTTTGAGACAAATACGTAAGTGTCAATTTAGGTGTCATGTTGTTGGTGATGATTGAATTTGAGAGTATGGAAAAATGGGTTAACGAACGACTCATGAGCCACCACAATGAGATTCGTTATATCCGTTAAAATATCTAGAAAGAAACACTTGTCTAGTTGATTAACGGTCAATTTAACGTACAAAGAACCTAGTCGAAATATGTACAAGATTTCAGAAAAAAAAAATCAAAATTAAAAAAGTTTACTTTTAAGATAAGAAGGCTGACCTTGATTCATTATGAGCGTGTGAAAAGTGATACAAGTAAAGAGATACTTGATTTAAAGACATATAGGATTCGGTTCAATTAATAACCATCATGAGTTGTGAGAACCATGAAAACTCCTACTTTCTGTGCGAGTTGGGGCATAATATTTTGCACAAAAGTAGATGAAAATATTATAAACACGTCTATAAAGAAAAAGCAAAAAAAAAAAAATTATCGAGTAGGTAGTTTTGCCTGATGTAAGTTTTGTTTACGCGCTGATGTAAATTTTATTACGACGATGATTTTTTTACATCTCATGTAAATTTGTGCATGCGGCATTTAAAAAAAAAAATTGCTGAAACAAGTGATTTTTTTTAAGATTTTTGAGAAATTATTTTTTTGGGAAAACCTTTTGAAAGGTAGAGTTCTTATGGTTCTCACAACTCAAGTATTAGGAGATTTAACTGACATTAGACAAAAATGTCTAGAGTGAAAAGCAAAAACAGGAGGCGTATAGACAAGAACGTCTTCAGCTTAAAAAGGATCGATAAATGGCTATAGATTATGAAATGTTGATGAAACCTATCGACCACCTTATCGGACCGCAATGTGAATTAGCAGAAAAAAAGTATAAAAGAATCCGAGAGAAATATGGCATCTAGTTCTTTTTTTAAATATTTTAAATAACTTATGTCTTTTTTAATATTAATGAAATAATTTATGTTTTAATGTTAAGGAAATATCACAACAAGGTTTTATTTTGTTTGATCTTTATTTAAAAATATTGAAATAAAAAAAAGGGTATTGATTGAAGGGGCATTATGAGCCATTAACAATTACATATGTTTTTTTGCTAGAAAGAATGACGATGAGTTGGTGTTGATGTATCAAAAAATGCCTTTTAGGGGCATGAATCATTACCAATGGTCTAACTGAAATGCCTCTTAGACCATGCGTAGTGGGCAATATTCACCATTGGGCGTTTTGCGTCATGTGGCATCCCAGTCAGCAATGGGGCATTATTAGGCGTTTTCTAAAATGGGTGTAGTGGGGATAGGGCATTATTGGGCATTATGTTTTGTAGTAAAATAAAATAAAATAAAAACATTTAAAAATCTTATTGGCTAAGCAAATGGAAGCTGAAATGTGATTGGACAACAAAAGCCCCTTTAGGCGTGTTTAAAAAACGCCCATACAACAAAACTACCAAACACGCCCATGCGTAGTGGGGATGGGGGCGATATGGGCGTGATTGAGCCCCAAAAACGCCCAAACTTGTAACCACTACAGATGGTCTTAGGGCATTAACCATTACCAATGGTCTAATAGATTTATAATAAACGAGCATTAATTTATACTCACAAGGAAAGCCTAATATTTATTATTATTAGTGGGTTAACCTATGCAGGGGAAGGTTCATTTGAGAAGAAAATTTTATTGAGAAGAAAAAGAATAAAAGGGTATAATTGTAAAACATTAAATAGTTTTTTTCTCATATCATTTATTATTATGTTTGACTAATTAATTAGTCATTAAGACTATAATCCTCCAAACTAAATATTTTTGCCTACACACATCAAAACTTATCCTACACATTTCGAAATTTATCCTACACATATTGAAATTTATCCTACACAACTCGTAATTTATCCTACACGCCTCGTATTTATCCTACACTATAAATGAATTTTTATTTTTATTTTTTGTGAAAAATATATATTTTAAAAATAAGTTACAAATTTATATAGTTAGTTATTAAAGATGAAACTACCAATTAATGATGTATGTAAGTTTACTAATATACCCTTATAGTTACATTTAGTACAAATATTAAATGAAGTCTAATGAAGCATTTCTATTGGTTGAAATTTCTTCTTTTTTCTTCTTACAAAGAATTTCTTCTCATTTGAACCCTCCACAACCTATGCAATGCATCAGGTTTTAGCAAGGTATTTTTGGAGAACGTTATCAAACCGATATTCTTTAAACACTGATTATATTTGTGTATTATTAATTATTACGTAAATATTTAGTAATTATATATTTAAGTATTTAAACAAATAGTACCATGTAAGGTGTTTGGGTTGTGGAATAAAGGGAAAACAACCTGAGGTTCACAACTTCATTGTACGGATGAGCTTGGCATCGAATTTCGCCAGATATGGGTACCGATACCGGTACAGGACCGGTATTTGAAGGAATAATTCGGTAAAATACGGGTACCGAACCAGTACCGAAAGTACCGGTACTAAAAACATCAAAAAGTGAATAGCAATTCGATATCAAGGTAAATTCGGTTCGAGAAATTCGATACAAAATACTCATCCCTACTTCACTGTTCACGTATGGTAGTGGAAGTGTGACTGTGGAACACAGGTCACAGGCCAAAGTTTACTGGACTGAAATTAAAAGATGGCATGGGCCTTGTGTCGATCGATTTAGATGACTTGGTTGGGCTGACCAGTGCCCAGTAACGATCCAAAACAAAAAGCAGTTTTTAGGGGTTCATCAAGACCATTAATATATAACCTAAAATAAATTAAAAGTCCAATAGGCCCAATTTTATCATGCGTTCTTAGATTATTTTATAACGTTTTGAGTCCCTAGCCATTTATTTTATAACGTTTTGAGTCCAATTTTGTTCATTTTATAACAGTTCGAGTCCAATTTTGTTAAAAAAAATTGGACTCAAAAGGTTAAATTTTGGACTCAAAAGGACTCACAAGGTTATAAAAAACGTCTAGAAACTCAAGATGTTAAACATTTTGATTTTGGACTCAAATGATTAAAACCATTAAAACACGACGACTCAAAAAGTAATTTACTCTAAAAATAAATTAGTTGAAATTATGAATGAAACATAGTCATCAAGTAAAGAATACAATACTTTTCCCCAAACACATGTTTAAACCCAAATACTTAACAAGATGTTTGTAAGTCGCACACCATCTTTTTCTTTCTCAACACGTGACATGATTGATTGAATACATTTTAGGATCAAATTCAAGGAGACATCATATTCCAAACTTGTTCAAAACTATATACATATATATACACATGTGTCACACCACAATTTACATAACTTAGAATTTAAGGTCTCCTAATCATGCCATCAGACCAAGACCAAGACCATCCTTCGGCTTCCGATGACCGATCCATCGACATCGGTGGCCGGACCTACCAGCTTTACTGGTGTTACCAATGCCACCGAACCGTGAGGATTGCAACCGGTAACTCCCCGATCATGTGTCCGAGGTGTTTCGGTCAGTTTGTCTATGAAATCGATATAGCTAGACCAAGGCTTGTGGTCGAATTCACTGAATTCGACCCCTCGCCTGAAGCCCGTTTACTCGAAGCACTCTCACTTATGCTCGATCCTCATGTTCCACAAACTGACCGACGCCGAGAAAGGTTTACCGACATCGGAATCCAACCACCGTGGAGGCGTAGGATTCGTTCAAACTCGCGGTTTGATGATATGGACGGGTGGGGTCCGGGTCCTGGAATTCTAGCCCGTCCGAGGTCACGTTCTTGGGTTATTCTTACCCCAAATAACCTCCCTAGAGTTAATGATAACGATAATGATAATGATAATGAAGTAGAGGATCAGGTGCCAAGAGGGGTTGATCCTCGAAACTATTACGCGGGGACCGGATTAAACGAATTAATCGAAGAACTAACGCAAAACGACAGGCCCGGTCCACTACCGGCCCCGGATTCGGCAATCAACGCATTACCAAACGTTAAAATCACACCAACACATCTTCTAAATGACTCACAATCTTGTGCAATTTGCATGGAGGACTTTAAAGTTGGTGGAGAAGCAAAGGAGTTACCATGCAACCATATATTCCATTCTAACTGTATTGTGCCATGGTTAAGACTCCATAACTCTTGTCCCATTTGCCGGAACGAGATTCCGGTGCCCACGGTTACCACCGACGGGTCTAGTGAGTCTTCTGACGGTGGGTTTGATTCATCGGTTGATAGTAGGGGTAGAAGACGACGAAGGTGTTTGAGGTGGAGACGGTTAGCAAACATATGGCCTTTTCGGGCTAGGTATCGACCTCTTGGTTCAAATGGTGTTGCGAACGTTAATACGAGTCGTGAAGACTCGAGGGTTAACTCGTGTACCATTCTTTAGCTAGTAGTGATATTATTGCCGATTGTTGAAATGATTTGTTGTAATGATCGAATGATTAATTGTGTTGCAATGTGTTCTTGTTAAAGCTCCGTTTAAATACTCATTATACTGAGTTATTTCTTATGGTTGCATCAAATGCCATAACATCTTAACAACTTAGGAGCTGTTTGGCAACTTCTGAATGGTTAAATCTTAAACCAGCAAGAGGTCTGAACCTTTAAGAGCCAGTATAATGCTTAACCATTCAGAGAGAGATGTCTGCTTAATTCAGGTTAGAGGTCTTAACCATTCAGACTCAGTATAATGTTTAACCATTTAGAGACAAATCTGCTCGTGAAACAAAGAGTTTGAACCATTAAGTGCTGAACCAATAAGAGGTCTGAACCATTAAGAGCCACATTAAAAACTAAATAGACAACCCCTTACAAACATATATATAGTCAAATGCCAAAACTATGTCTCATAAGTAATGAACAAAGAGGTCATTATTCATCCTCAACTAAAAGTGCATTTAAAAGCTCATGAAGTGTTTGCCTCTAGTATCTTTATCTTCATAGACAAAAGCTCGTACTTTGAGCAGTTTGCTTCACGCCCACCAGAAGAGGAAAAAATTTTTCATGTAGAGTGCCGGTACCACAGCGAGCCTAAACGATACCGAATGAATTACTGCCGCTTAGCGCGAGATAATCTCTCAAGTTTTATTAATTAATAAACACCATTTTAGCTTTATAAAAATATATTTTATGTATTATACTTGTTTTCGATTGTTTGATCTACCTATTTACGTTTTGATGTATTACTATTACTATTATTATTATTACATGTGATCGTATACATTAAGACATGTTTTAATTCAGATTTAACGTCCTCAAGTAGCCTACTATATTATTTTAACAAACACCCACATTTTAGAGTGGAGTTTTAAGTTAAGTCTATCGAGGGGTACCAAATATCCCGTCATTTACATAAACATAAGGAAATAAAAAAAATTACTTGGTCACAATCATGTTTTAATTTAGATTTACACATGTGTTACTATAGACTAATACATGTGTTACCATAGACATCCAAATTGTAATAGACAGAGTTTTAAGTTAAATCCATTCAGAGCTCAGTGTCTCACCATTAACATAAACATAAGAATTTTTTGGAATAATGGATTTTAATAATCCTAACTATTAGCTGTTGACTGACAACGGTCCTAATTTAAAAAATAAACAGTGCTCCTTTCACCTTTTTGTTAATTGTCACTTGTGATTTGTTAATTGTCACTTATTACATGTTACCTTTCAGGCATATCTTCTTACCAACAAAATACAACTTGGAAGTTGACCTGTTAAAAGTACAAGTGACAATTAACAAAAGTTGAGTCGTTACACTATGATATGCAAACAGACCCATTACCAAATATACATTGAGGAAACAATAAGATTATAGTATTTCAAGGAGAAAATACATACATCTTTGTCAACAAAAGATGCAGCAACACTCGTATAAATGAAGAATTAATTAAAACCAACTTTTCGTACTTTTTTTATATTCATAATCCCACTAGTGATATATTAAAAAAAAAAAAAAATCCATCTTGGAGACTTGACCACCAATGTTTTTTAATTATTATTTTTAACAGGAATCCAATCCATTTCAGTCACATGCTTGAACATTTTTTATTTATTGGTTAGCAAATTATTAAATTGATGTGTTACAGTACTACTTGTTTTAAATCTATATAAATAAACTAACAGAGATATAAAATACATATACAAATCTATAAAATAATATTAATCGTATTGCATTATTCCTCCTACCCAAATGAGATGTAACATCACTAAGTGAGAATTCAAAAAATTTTTAAATATATTTAGATTATTAATTCTTAATTCATAAAAATATACAACTATAAATATGATACTAATTTTTTTTTATATGCGGCCTAAATTTTTTCTTTGTAGCGAGCGTTTTTTTCCACATTCTCTTTTGCTTGAAGATTGGGTGTTTTAAATATGTATTTGGAAGAAATAAAGTGTGTATAAATAGGTTAATTGTAGAGGTATATATATATAAAATAGAATTTTCTTTTTAAAGCATGCCAAACGGTAATAATGCCGTTCAACAACGGCTAGATTTCAAACCCAACTCTCTATTATCACTTACACGATGAACATCACGTGTTTCTTCTTCATCACGCGTGATGGGTTAATCGTGGCGGTGTGCTACCCATCATGAGCTCTCATCACACGACCGTCCTGACCACCCGAATAGTTGTTTCATTTATGAGATACCTAGTTATTACGTGAAAAAGGACGGATGTACTCATCCTTCCTACTTTTAGTAGTGCTTTCATGAATTACCAACTTTCTTTGGATTCTCGTCCTTCAAAATACTATATAGAGTTAAATGTCATTTTAGTCCCTGTGGTTTGTGTCATTTTGACAGTTTAGTTAAAAGATTTCATTTATCACTATAGTAAATGGGTCACGATTTTATTAAACAAAAAAAAAATACTCTTTAAACATTTGGGAAATTGTAGTACATGAGCCGTGTACACATTCAAACGCAAATAAATATGAACTACAACATATTTAATAAAACAATCGATTCAAACCAATATCTTCAAAAGATAAAGTCTTCAACTTGATCTTTAACCGCATCTACTTGTATGGTTCGTTGTGTTTTCAGTCCGTTGTGTAGGCTTCAACGAGGTCTTGAACCACGTCTTCTTGTACAATAAATCTCTACAAAAATAACAAACAAATGTTGACGGTTGTGGCTGAGGCACGTGTTCAACACGCTTCCCTTAAAACAGATTCCGCGCCTCTACTAAAGACGACGCGTCTGTCTCCCAGGGTACAACAGCCGAAACAGTTTGTACTGCCGGAGAAGGCCACGCGCCCGAGGTTTCACCGGATAAAAACATAGTGTTAGACCTTTTGGAAATTAAGAATAGAAATGTAGTTGAATCATGTATAGAGAAACTTATCTCTATATGTTCCCAACATATGGGTCATCAATTACTTCTTCTTCAAGGACTCTTCATACAAATCTTTATGTCTCCTTCTTCTATTCTTACTCTTGTAGTTTTATATATATATATATATATATATATATATATATATATATATATATATATATATATAGAGGCCGGTTATCATACAAATAACCTAATCGTACATTATGTACGCGTCGTCCACAACCGTCGGATCATCTTTCTTAAACAGCGCCTTTTTCTATTAAAAATGTCAACATAGGATTAATAAAAAGGAAACCGCCAAGGTTAAAATCGTCAAATTTAAGATCAAAGCACCTGATAAACGGCGAACAAAACCTCAAAAATCATAACGTAAGATCCTAAATCAAAACCAAAACCGAAATTATAACAATCAACCAAAAATCGAACGATTCTTATTCACCAAATCGATCGATTCCTATTTCACCAAACTCTTCTGAGAAAATGGACTTCTGATGAATTTAGAAATTCTGTATGCACTGACTATCGAAGAAGATGATGCAGATTGACAAATCATGTGCGAAAACGTCGATAATGCAAATGCGAATTCGGTATAAAAAGAGTTCTTTGACATTTCATATAGTTTGCGAATTCATGGGATGCATATGCGATATCAGTAAAGAGTTAAGAATTCTTTGAAATTTCATATAGTTTGCGAATTCATGATAATACACATGCGATATCAAACTTTCCAAAATCCCCTTCATATAGTGTGCGATTTCAGATAAATTAAACATGCGATATCATAAAAAAGGATATCTAAAATGTTTGTTTCTTACAGTTTGCGAATTTCTTTCGAATCAAGTGCGATTTCGAATAAGGCTGCAAACAAAACTTTAAAAAAAACTTTGTAACAAAAATGCAAAAAAAAAAAAAAAACTACCAATCATAAAAACTAAAAATGATATTATTTTATATAAAAAAACTTAATTTATTAACGATGTGACTATAATTTGACATGTAATGATGAATTTTACAATAAATACTACTGAACTTACCACCCTACCTATATAATAAATTTACTATATTAATATAAAAAACCTTGATAACTACCTTCCATATTAAGACACAGAAGAACAAATAAAACACACACAAAACACACAGACACAAACAAAAATGGCATCTGAAGATATGGAAAAAATCAAAAACATTGCAATCAAGGAGCTATTGTCAACTCGCACGTTGACAGAAATAAGCACTGATGTCACCTCTTCTCATCTGGTTCTTGATGTGCAGGGCAAAATCCTTGAACAAATTAAGAACAATCAAGCAGTATGGGAAAAGCTACTTCAAGAACCACCATCAAGCTTCAGGGACAAAGCTTTGGATCACATAAAAGAGCAATCTCGAGCTGATGACTTAGCCTTCTCTTTCCTGACAGATGCTCTAAACACGGTGAAGGAGAAGATGAAGTTCAGCTCTACTGAACGTGACAAAATCTTTGCTTCAAGTAACTAAATTTCTGTTAAATCGTTTTATGGTTGTAGATGTGTTTGACAATAACCACTATTTTGTATTTTGGATATATGTTTTGAACAAATATTATGCTTTAATATAATTTAAAATCGCATGAATGAATTAGGGATCTTTGCCACAATAACATAAAAAAAAAACTAGATAACTCAAAATCGCATATATTAAAGGAGAAATCGCATTTGAAAAATCATATAAACTAAAATTAAACTGATGCATATAAAAATCGCATGTTTATAATACTAAAATCGCATGTGAAAAATGATATACATTAATGAATATAAAATCGCATGTGTTTCTTATAAATTCGCATTTACATTTAAAAAAACATTACTCATCCTCGTCATCTTCATCTCCAGACACCTCTTCCCACTAATCTTCTTCTTCAGATCCATCATCACTGATGTAATCTTCAAAGTCATCTTCCTCTTCGTCGTCTTCACCCTCATTATCTTTGTCTCTCAAACCATCTTCAATCTGGACACCCTTCATCTTCTTTTTTTGTTGTTTACCTTGTTGTTTGGCTTTCAGCTCCTCGCAAGTCCGAATGTCATGACCTTTTACATTGCATACACTACATGTCCTTGACCTTTTCCCTTTGCGGCTGATCATTTGTTCCTTCTTAGATTTAATCCTTCTATGCGAGCCGCGACCTTTGTTTCTTATACCAGCCGGCACACGAACAGTAGGGGGAGCATTAGTTACTGGTTGTTGATAACCAATCAACTTTGAAAATCGGTCAAATTTTGGATCAAGTTGCTTGGTTATGCGGCTCTAATCAACTCTCTCTTTAAGCTGCATCATTTGATCCCTCACTAAAACAAGTTGATCAAGGTCGGAAATCAAATTACTAACCAAATACTCCCCTGTGTGGATGATTTCACGAGCAATCCGTTTAGCCCTCTGATGCACGTCCTTGCCACCCACATTTAGATTGTACTTAACATTTAACTCATTCGGCACAACATCCTTCGTCCATCTCTTCATAACATATTTGTTTGGTATTTCTTTAACACCAAACATCTTGAAAAGAAAATATATGTGTTTGCATAGCAGCCCATACTGCTCAAAACACAAACAGCTACACTGTGCAGTTACATCATTCTCGAGATTCTTGAACCACACCTAGCAAATAACCAAAAAAAATAATAATAAGATTTAAAATCGCATGTATAAACATAACAATATCGCATGTTTAACAATCATGTAAGTGAGTAAAATTAATATCGCATGTGGAACATAACAATTTCGCATTTCTAAAAAATAATGTAAAATAAATAAACTAAAATCGCATATGTAATGTAACGAATTCGCATATCTAAAAAAACATGAAAAATACCTCCAATAAACCATCTCCATGTGCTTTAAAGTCCTTCAACAATATTCTGATACGTGGACCTTCAACTTTGGTGTCCATCGGCAAACATTCGGAAATTGTTCCATGTATCTCTAATTGCTGATCAAAAAATATAGACCTGGTGTAGATCTTAGCAGCATCTTTTTCCAATGTAGTTTGACTCCAATCAGCTGGCTCAGTATATCTTGAAATATGATCATTTTTCCTATGATTGAACCTTTGAACATCCATTGCCCCATCAAAATGATTCATAAACTCTACGAGTGTGAGTTGTGAATTAGCAACCTGACAAAAAAAATGGTTCTCACTATCTGATCTTGAAGTTGTTCTCATAAGACCTGACATTGGCTCATGCCGGTAAAAAGCCGGAATCCACATGGATCTCATCCCAAACATATCATCAATCCATTTGTTTTCAGTAAGACCGAACTCAATCATCACCAACTTCCACTGTCTTTCGAATTCTTCAGGCTCAATCGAATCAGTCCAAACAATGTCGCACATCCTCCTTTTAAACTCATCATTATTGCACAACTCGTGCCCAACCTTTAACAATAAATGCATTTTATATCAGTCTATTACAAAAAGCTATAATAATTAAAAATAACACCAACAAAAACACAAAAAAATGTTGCATGCTCTACCTTATCTGCCACTTTTTTCATTATGTGCCACATACACAATCTGTGTCTGCTAATAGGGAAAACCTCCTCAATAGCCTGTTTCATAGCAGGGTCTTGATCCGTCACTACAACATTAGGCTGTCGACCAAATGAATTTAGAAGCCATTTATATGATTCAATACTCTCTTATGCCAACAACCCAGCTGAGAGTGTTACATTCCGACAGTGGTTGTCAATGCCTGTGAACGGAACAAACACCATCTTGTACCTGAACAACAAATGCGAAATCACGTTTATTATATGCGAATTAATAAAAATCAAATGCGAAACCAGGGGGAAAAGCATGCGATATATTCAACACCACTCTGTTGTCTACACATGCGATATTGAACACTCATTAACAGACAAAACATGTGAATAATCAGTAACAAAACATGTTTGTCTTTGAAACAGTTACCTGTTTGTCTTGAAGGTTGCATCGAACGATATCACATCGCCAAATTCCATATAGTTAAGCTTGCATAAACCATCAGCCCAGAACAACCCAGTTAACCGTTTGCCATCATCAACAGAGTATTCAAACGAATAATCAGCTAAATACTGTTTTTTGTCAGTCATCCTATTAATCACCATGTCAGCGTCATACTCTCCTATATAGCTGTTTATTCGCTTCCTAAAATTTTTGCAATCATCAACCGTGGCACCAACGTTCTCGAAACCACCATAACGTTTCCTCATTATATGAAAAGCTTTGACAAGACCAAGGTTTAAAGTGCCAAGTTCCCAAACCATCTCCTCCTGGACATCTGACAATTGTCTGTAAGCTGGGAGCATGTGAATGTCATTTTGACAAACAAACTTATGGTTATGACCATCAATAAATCTCTTGACTGTATATAATCTACCATCCATAGTGCAAATCACAAGTTGAGCTTTGCATCCGGTCCTAATAGTCCCCCTGTTCCTGGTTTTGAATTGCTTTTTTGACTTGGAATTATCATCAATACACACAGGCTTGTGTCCCTCTTTAGAACAAACAAAATACTTAGTTTTGATTATACCACCACTGTATACTTCGCCACCTTTCCGAATAGAAAAACCAGCTAACTTAGCATATGATTGATAAAACGCATATGCTTGTTCAATGGAGATAAATTGCATCCCAACAACAGGTGTAGCTGATGCCTGAACCTCCGGAGTGTAAACCCTTTCATCTACATGAATCAAAATAAAAAACATAAAAAGTCATACAAACCACATGCGAATCGTCTGATAAATACATGCGAAATGATGATATTGATTAATCTGAATTACATATGCGATTTATTACATAATTAAATGCGAAATTACAAAA
This sequence comes from Helianthus annuus, assembly GCF_002127325.2. NCBI lineage: Eukaryota > Viridiplantae > Streptophyta > Magnoliopsida > Asterales > Asteraceae > Helianthus > Helianthus annuus. The sequence continues at coordinate 9,717,879 of NC_035449.2, forward strand.
AAAAAAAACAAAACCAAATGCGAATTGTAAAGAGTAATAACATGCGAAGTTATACATGCTGCTTCTCAAAAAAAATACATAAGTATCATCAACATTCAAACTACAAAAACAGCTACAACAATGCTACGCTTAAACAAAAAACAATTATACGAACAAATTTAGATATCTGAATTAACATAATTACCAATAGAAATCTCGTTTGCAGCACTTGAACTTGAAACTGGAACTGGAATTGGATTTGCAAGTCGCGGATTTAAAACATCCTCAATCGAAACTCTCTGATAAGCAGATAATTGAGCATGATCACCGATCGGTCGATTTTCTTCAAAATCATCTTCTATTTGTCCAGTGCTACTCTGTGGATCCATCGAAAATAGACAAATTGAATGAAACCCTATCACGTACGAACAAAAACTGCAAATTGTGAATTATGGAAAATTTGAAACTGATTTGAATAATAATTACCGGGATATCAGTGTAACGAACTTCTTGCTGAATGAATGAATAGACGAATTTGCCCTCTGATGGTTAGGTTAATTGTCTGATTTAACCTTCTTAAGCCGAGCTCAATCAGGACACGTGTACGGCTCACAATATAGCGTACATAATGTAGGATAACCATATTTGTACCATACTCTTTACCTATATATATATATATATATATATATATATATATATATATATATATAGAAAGTATAATGTACAAAAACCCTTAACCTACATTAACGTACGACAACTAGCGTAATTAGAGTCCATGCGTGATTATCAACAAGGTTTCATAAAATGAACTAGCGTAATTAGGGTCCAATGCGTGATTATCTTACAAAAATGATCCCATGCGTTATTTTTGTGTCCCATGCGTGATTAGGGCCGGATCCGACGGTTCCCTGCTTCGCGTATGTGATGTACGATAACACTTAATGTACGTTAACCCCTCCCTATATATATATATATATATATATATATATATATATATATATATTCATCAAGTTAGGCACATAGCCTACTTTTAATACAAAAGACATGGGTAGAGACAAGTCTCACTTAATTAGAGATTTATTAGAGACATAAACTCTAATAAAAACTAATAAGTTGACATAAAAACTCTACTTAAGAGTTTTATGTTACATATGAAGAGTCTAGTACTTAATTAGAGATTTATTAGAGACATAAACTCTAATAAACACTAATAAATTGACATAAAAACTCTACTTAAGAGTTTATGTTCCATATGAATAGTCTAGTAAATAATTATAATTTCATTAAACTATAATCTCACTAAATTAATGTCCATTCATAATATCTAAATTTCCAACAATCCCCTACATGAATGGAAATTGATCAAACACACAAAGTTTTCAATGGAACCTCGACAGTTGAGTATTGCTGGATAAGTAGGTGTCCCTTTGGACTTTCTATTGTGAAGCATACTTAGCCTCCTAGCGGTTTGTAGACACGATGTCCTTGAACAAACCCCCATTTGCGTAGACGACAATACACTTCACACAATACTCTCCTTAGCCGGGTCATCCCCTCATAGTCGTGTCCAATAATGGTCGTGGAACACTTCCCTGGTTCTGCGAGAGCTCTAGGAATTGTTCCCCCAATTCCATTCGAAGCGACCCCACTTCTCTCTAACATAGGTGATTCTCCTTAAAGCATTAAAAGCATCGTGGTTACCATGATTATGCAAAATCATTTACCACATAATATGCTTAGCCTCACAATTTGTCACTGAATTTCATAGGAATGAACTAGGACGTATTTAAACACCCTTTTATCGTTTAGGGGGTATATATAACCATATATACTAGCTTATGCATATCCGCTATGCCCCCACAGTGACCACCCTTAGGCATATGAATTCGTTGTCCTATTGAACTTAGATCTTGGGATCTCCAGTCAACTAAGGTAGGTTTCCTTCACACATCCTTTTTCCATGGGCTTTAGTCTCATTCCACAACTTGATCTCTAATAACCCTCAGGTTGTTGGATCCATAACATTATCTTTGACAAGTCACTAAAGATAACTTTGCAGTTGAGATCAATTGTCATGACGTGTTTATAACTCGAAAGTTAACATTGCCTATTGTCAACTTCTAAGACTATAACCTTAGTGGCCACCTGAATCTGGTTATAATATTTGTCTTAGAATGAGACATTTATCATTTAAGGCAAACACATCTCCATTATGCACTACGACATTTGCGTCCTCCACTTAGTCATCTATTTGCAATGTTAGATTGGATTACAAAATCCTTATTGCCAAAAACAAATGCAAAACACCTCCACATTGAAGTGTTATTGGATAACATCTAGATGGGTTAATGAGAACCATTTCTACATACCGTTATAGGGTTGTTTCTTAAATAGATCATCCCTCATATTTCTTGCCATTTGATCAACATTTCCTCAACACCACTTATGGCGACATTTATACACATATGATTGAACAAGATCAACCCCATTGTATCATTGAATTCAACTCATATTGCATTAGCTTACATAAGCTTCCGAGCTGAGCAATGCAACACATGCCATTGTCATAAGTTTGTCACCAACTTTGATTAATTCTAATTTAACATCTAGAATAAGCTTAGACAATGAGTTCTCCTCATTAGCTTTTCGAACAAACTCCTAAAAAGTTACATGTCTTTTCCTTATAATGAATGAAAATTCTCCCTCAGCTTTGTCTATACATAAATTCTTTTTGTGTTCATACACATTTGAATGTTTAGAGTTAATTAGTCTTCATCAAGACCCATAATTAACCAAGTACTAGTCTAGCATGCTTTAGACTACAATACTTTAGCATGTGAACAGAAGATGCATCATTCTGATTCTTCACAGCCCTAAGGATATCATAATATCACTTTGCAACATTCATCCGTTGTTAAGACAAAATAATGAGACTTATTCATAATCCTAAAACATCAATATTTAGGAAGGTCTCACAAAATATTGATTATAATTTATCATTCATTTAAGGAACATAACTTGTTTACCTTTGATCTCCAACACTTTACCATTGACTCATAAGGACTGAAACATAAGTCTTAATCCAAGTCACTTGGTGAACACATTCAACACCAACAAGATGAATGTTCTTTATCTACAATAACTATTATGTGTGACATAGAATCAACTAGATTGACACTCAACAACATGGCATTCATAATTTTGCCATAAGTGATTTTCGCACAATTATTGTTATTCATTAGGAGATATGTATATTTAGGATGCTCTCCAAACGAAGGTAAAATCTCCTTATAGTTCTAACAATAATCAAGTGGTAGACGCATCTACGTGTAGATCACTTGGAACAAATCTCGCAAGATTTATTATTCACACTTGTGAATTTTCCAATGACTTCTAACGAAGTATGTCGACATGAATCTCGTTTGTGTATTTCATCTCAATACACTAAGTAAGTTCTTTCATTACTCTCTCATGATGTGGTTACACATTTGATGTCTCGTCTTTGACATTTAGTCAATGCAACAACTCTTAAGTTGTTTATGTCCAAGAATATTCATGTACTATCCGTTTAAAACCATATTCTGTTAAACAATGTATAATTGGCGTTATAATTATTTTCACAAAAATAATTTATATGTCACAAACATTAGTGATTTATTTCTTTGTAAAAAATTGCATGTGTTATCCGAAGATATTGAACACAAAACAATAAAATACATTAGAAATTAAATCGTAAGTGCCGAACACTTTTGAAATTTAAATGGAAGTATAGACGATATGTAGACATCAAATATCAAAGTTCTTTGATCCTCAACACTTTATAATCTGACTAAAAACTTCTCAACGATGTCGTCCTATGGCATGTCATGAGGTACTCCCTCAATAAGACTTCATGCACCTGTAAGTACAAGTTCCCCATTTCATCTTGAAACTTTAAACTTGGACAATTATGCTCAAAACAACACCAAGTTGTTACAAAGACTACATTTAAGTAGTAAACTTGAACAATTAAATTTGTTCACAACAACACCAAATTGTTTTTCACCAAATAAGTGACTAATTAAGTGTCATCAAGAAGCTCTACTCAAGAGTATCTCTTTTATTCACCACATGCTACTTCTAGTAAGAGTAGCGAACCATTTGAATTATCAATGTTGTGCAAAACTTTGTTTTAAAATTATTCAAAACAGTTTTGCAATATACAATATTAATAATATCAATTAAGGTTATGAAAACATAAATGAAAACCCAAAATATCAAATGGTTTTATACTGTTTAGTCTTCTACACATGTACAAAACGTTTTCTAACACGCATGTTAGAAAAAAAAATTGTTATAACGAGCACATTATAGAATCGAACGTTTACATAAAACGTTTCCCAAAGATATAGTTTATAAAATAAACCATTTCTCATTATTTTTAATGTACACATAGGAAATTAAATGTTTACATAAAACATTTCTGTTTATTATAAACAATCTCTAACCTCGTATTCGTGATACACATTTTCTAACAAACGTGTTAGAAATTTAAGTCATTTTATATATTCAAAACATGACCCAATTAAAGCATTAAATGTCATCATTAAAACTCATCAAATGTCATCAATAAAACTCTACTCAAGAGTTTCACATATGAAGAGTTAAGAGTGTCAATAATTATAGACTTAAACTCTAATAAAACTCATCAAATGTCATCATTAAAACTCTACTCAAGAGTTTCACAATATGAAGAGTTTAATTACTAATTATAATTTCACTCAAATGGATTTAGAAATCACAAATTAAAGTTGGTGATAAATCCCACACAACTACACCATCACTTTATGGTGATTAAATTCTTGAAGGTAATCAAACATCAACTTCAATGTATGAACTTTTATTTCTAAATCATACAAAGCATTAAAATCAATGCTACAACAAATTACTTATATAAAATGTTTACATAAAACATTTCAAAGTATTTGTATTTTAACCATTTCTAACACTCATGTTAAAATGAAAGAAATTCTAACGCGCACGTTAGAAATATTAACATTTCCACAAAATGTTAATTCGACTTGCTAAAAACACATATATGGTTCAAATAAATAAGTCATTTTCAATACACACGTTAGAAACTAAACAATTAAAAAATTGTTTCCAAACTAACGCTTTTCATGAACGTTTCTAACACACATGTTAGAAGACAAATGATTACAAAAATCATTATAAGACTTATTTGTTCATATCAATCCATTGGTGGATGAAGAGTAAATAGAGACTTAATTAGGGACATAAAACTCTAACCAAGTAACATAAAACTCTTACTTAAAGACATAAAAAAAACTCTACTTAAGAGAATTTAACGTTTACAAAAAACGTCTGGTTTACACGAATAATTCCGGTCTAACACATGTTAGAGAATTTAACGTTTACAAAAAACGTATGGTTTACCATAATAAACCTGATCTAACACAAAAGTTAGAAAAATTAACGATTCCCAAAATCGTTTCAAAACCAAACGTTTGAACCATATTTCATTTGTTTGTGTTTCACGGTATAGGATTTAAGATTCTACCACAATCTCAATAAATCCAAACACAACAAGTTGTACTACATACATATTTCCCAAAAAAAGTATTTAAAAGATCATAATCTTTAAAAATATTCTTTTTAATTATAAATCCTTTTGTGAACCCAAAATCCTTATAAATAAGGTTTTAAGATTGTAGCAACAATCTCACAAAATCTGTTTTAAGTTTGTAGGAAATGGGTCACGATTTTATTAAACAAAAAAAAAAGATTTTCTCTTTAAACATTTGGGAAATTGTAGTACATGAACCGTGTACAAATTCAAACGCAAATAAATATGAACTACAACATATTTAATAAAACAATCGATTCAAACCAATATCTTCAAAAGATAAAGTCTTCAACTTGATCTTTAACCGCCTCTACTTGTATGGTTCGTTGTGTTTTCAGTCCGTTGTGTAGGCTTCAACGAGGTCTTGAACCACGTCTTCTTGTACAATAATTTTCTACAAAAATAACAAACAAATGTTGACGGTTGTGGTTGAGGCACGTGTTCAACACGCTTCCCTTAAAACAGATTTCGCGCCTCTACTAAAGACGACGCGTCTGTCTCCCAGGGTACAACAACCAAAACAGTTTGTACTGCCGGAGAAGGCCACGCGCCCGAGGTTTCACCGGATAAAAACATAGTGTTAGACCTTTTGGAAATTAAGAATAGAAATGTAGTTGAATCATGTAGAGAAACTTATCTCTATATGTTCCCAACATATGGGTCATCAAGTACTTCTTCTTCAAGGACTCTTCATACAAATCTTTATGTCACCTTCTTCTATTCTTACTCTTGTAGTTTTATATATATATATATATATATATATATATATATATAGTGGTGGGTTCAAATGAGAATAATTTTTTGTAAGAATAAAAAAGAACAAACTTCAACCAATAAGAATGTTTTATTTTACTTTATTTAATTTTTGTATTTAATATGGGTGTAAGGGTATATTGGTAAAATTGGATAGATCATTAATTGTTAGTCTTCCTTTTTAATAGCTAACTAAATTAAATTTGTAACTTATTTTTAAAAAATATATATATATCTTTTCAAAGAAGAAAAAAATTAATTTAAGGTGTAGGATAAATTATGAGGTGTGTAGGATGAATTACGAGTTGTATAGGATAAATTTCAATATGTGTCGGATAAATTTAAAAAACGTGTAGGATAAATTTTGATGTGTCTAGGCAAAATTTTTAGTGTGGAGGATAATAATCTTTATGACTAATTAATTAGTCAAAAAGAATAATAAATGAGATGAGAGAAAACCATTTAATGTTTTACAATTGTACCCTTTGTTCTTTTTCTTCTCAATTTAATTTTCTTCTCAAATGAACCTCCCCCTATATATATATATATATATATATATATATATATATATATAGGTAAAGGATCCTGTAAAAAGGTCCAAAGTGTGAGAAAGGTAAGAAAGAATCTCAACCATTAGATATTTTGATCTAATAGTTGAGATCAATAGGGACCAAATTGCAAATATTTTTGTTAATTTGGACTGAATTGAAATTTATAGGGGCAATTGTGTCTTTTTATCTTCATTTGTAAATCAAATCCCTGCAATTTCTTTCTCTCTCTCATACACACGATCACAATTTCTCTCTCTCTTTTCTTCTTCCATGTTCAATCAATCGGAAGATTATATGTTTTATTTGTATGTCTGGTCTGTCTCCGGTCAATCAAGTGGTAGCGGTGGTGGTCTGTCTCCGGTCAATCAAGCGGCAACGGCGGTGGTCTGTATCCGGTTAATCAAGCGGCAGCGGTGGTGGTCTGTCCGGCGATGATTATCTGTTATATTTGTATGTCTGGTCTGTCTCCGGTGTTGATTATGAAGACAACCGGAGATGGAGGTTGACGGTGAATGTGATGAACGCCGGCCGGAGAATGTCGGAGATGATGGATGGCAGTGGTGGTGGTCGTGCGATCTCTCTCTCTCTACATCGAACGGTGCCGGAAGTGGAGAAGATGATACAGAGGTGTTATATTTCTTTCAGTCATGGTGTTTATTTTCTTTTCTGAATGGTGTTATTTTCTTTTCTGAATTGTGTTATTTTGTTTCTGAATGGTGTTATTTTGTTTCTGAATGGTGTTATTTTCTTTTTCTGAATGGTGTTATATTTATTTACTGAATAGTGTTATATTCTTGTACTGAATGGTGTTATATTGTTTATTGAATGATGTTATTTTTTGTTTACTGGATGTTTTTTTTTTGTTTCTGAATGGTGTTATTTTGTTTTTGAATGGTGTTATTTTGTTTCTGTATGGTGTTATTTTTTGTTTACTGAATGGTGTTATATCTTGTACTGAATGGTGTTATTTTGTGTACTGAATGGTGTTATATTTTTGTTTACTGAATGGTGTTATATTATTTTCGTAAAAACACCATGAATTGAATTATGATTTTTTTTTAAAACACCATGTCATGAACATGGCTCTGATTCTGTGAATGATGCAAAAAAAATTAAAATGAATGATGTTATGGACGGTTATATTCCTTAAATCAAGGATTTTCTCTCTCCAAATCCTTAAATCAAGGATTACCATATTTGAATTTGTTAATGCATTTACAATCTTACCGTTTTCAATTAATTTAGATCTAATGGTTGAGATTCTTTCTTACCTTTCTCACACTTTTGGTCTTTTTTACAATAACTCCAAACCCTATATATATATATATATATATATATATATATATATATATATATAGAGTAGGAGTTGGGTGGAAAGTCTATTTTTCCTAGAAAGTCTAGGAAGGAATAAGATTTGGACATGTGTCATTGAGGGATTTTAAGTAGAAGGGCTATCATGTAATTTCACATTTTAATTTTATTTTTGGAATGTATCTTCATTAACTAAAATTCCATGATTTTCGGAATTTTTATTGTTTTCGAATTCAAATCTGCAAGTCAATGTGTTTATCTGAAACTATCAGCATGTTCTTGGTGATGTGTTTTACCAGTCAGAGAGGTTGAAGTCAGTGTGTTTTAACAATCTGAAGTCAATATATAATCAGGTTGTGTTTAACAGTTATTTTGCATTTTAACACTCTGAATGTGTTTTATGTTGTTGTCTATGTCACATTACATCACATTGTGTTTTTTGATGATTACATTACATCATAATGTGTTTTACAACAGTTTGTTTTTATACTGGAGTTTAACAAATCTGATTGTGTTTTAAGTCAGCAGATTTGCTGGAGGATTCTTGATATTGTGTTTTAACAGCAAGCAGATTCTTGACATTGTGTTTTAACAGCAAGCAGGCCATTTGTGTTTTAACAGCAAGCAGATTCTTGATGCTGTGTTTTAACAGCAAGCAGATTCTTGACGCTGTGTTTTAAGTTTTAACAGCAAGCAGATTCTTGACGCTGTGTTTTAACAGCAAGCAGATTCTTGACGCTGTGTTTTAACAGCAAGCAGATTCTTGACGCTGTGTTTTACATGCCTGCAGATTCTTGACGCTGTGTTTTACATGCCTCACTACAATCATCAATTAAAACAGAAAAAACACAACCAAGTTACAAGCAGATTAAGACCGAAAATGTATATGCACTTCAAGAACTTTAATCACAACACAAGATATGAATACCTAGTGAAGAAAAGGGGTATCAACAAGCCTTCGAACCGAAATCTGAATGCTTTTGGGGTCCTGTTTTGCGTCGCCAACAGCAAGGGGGAGTAGAGATCGCAGGTTTTATTATGTTTAGGGTTGGATTGGAGAGAGAAAGAGAGAAAATCAAATCAATAATGGAGAGAGAGAGGGAAAATCCCATGAAAGTAGGGATTGCAGTTATCTAATTGATTTAAAAAAACGGCCATTTGACAAAACTGCCCATATTCATTTAAAACAATCAGTTAATTAAACTCAAATATTACAAGATTGCCATTGATTTAATCTCAACCCTTAAACACACCAATCGGATGGACCAGATCGCTTCCTAGACTTTCTAGGAAAAAGACACTTTTCGTGCGAACCCTACTCTATATATATATTCATCAAGTTAGGCACATAGCCTACTTTTAATACAAAAGACATGGGTAGATACAAGTCTCACTTAATTAGAGATTTATTAGAGACATAAACTCTAATAAAAACTAATAAGTTGACATAAAAACTCTACTTAAGAGTTTTATGTTACATATGAAGAGTCTAGTACTTAATTAGAGATTTATTAGAGACATAAACTTTAATAAACACTAATAAATTGACATAAAAACTCTACTTAAGAGTTTATGTTCCATATGAATAGTTTAGTAAATAATTATAATTTCGTTAAATTATAATCTCGCTAAATTAATGTCCATTCATAATATCTAAATTTCCAACAATCACCTGTGGGTGCAAAAAGGTTTCATCATTGCCATTTTAGTCCACTGGGTTAACCTCATCCATTATTTCTGTTAACGAGAAGGGCAATTCGGTCATTTTATTTTGTTGAATTGTCCTTCTAGCTAACAGAATTACTTATAAAATGATCGAATTGCCCTTCTTGTTAACACAAAAAATGGATGAAGTTAACCTAGTTGACTAAAATGGCAATGATGAAACCTTTGAACCCACAGATAAAAAATGAAACCTTTGAACTAAACTTACAAAATGACCCAAACCATAAAGACGAAAATGACATTTAACTGTATATCTAATCTAATAGAAAGTATATAATATTAGTTTTAAAAAAAGCATGGATGATGCTTTTGTATTGATTGATGTCCTATTTTACTATTTTGCAAAAAGAAAAAGTTATCTCCCCTTTTATTTGTACCGTCTTTTTCAACTTATAAATATCTAATGCGGGTGGGAAATCTTCATTACTCATTTTTTACCCAAAACATATTTTCTGTGTTTCAAGCTCCATATTGTATTAACACTGAAATTCCTCACCAAAACATAAGATAGTTTCGTATTATATTTTAATTAGTTGTGTGTATGTATGTATATTTGTATATTTTAATTAGTTGTGTGTATGTATATTTGTGTATATCTTAATCATTTATGATGGCATCTAGTAATTGGACTTGAAATGATTCGGATCGAAACTAGTATGGGTCGAAACGGTACGGGTTGAAACGGTGCGGGTCGAAACGGTGATGGCATCTAGTAATTGGACTTGAAATGATTCAAATGAATTTACTTTAATTACTTCACATATAGGAAGGATTTTGAATTCCTTTTGTTAAAGTAATTTGAAAGAATTCATGCCTAATTCTAATTCCAACTCCATCAAATTCTGTGAACCAAACATCTTAAGAGATGGAATTCAAATTCCAATTCTCTTAAATTCTATTGAATTCTTGCGAACCAAACGTCCCCTAAAAATTTGGCCTACTCTATATATTCAAGTGCACGTGCAGCCTCCTTAATTGAATTAAGTGCATCTACAGTTTGAAAATGATCAATGGAGGTCAAATTCTTACAAGTTAAAATCGTTCTAAAGAATATCTAGAATTGAGATTATTATTAGTCAACAACTTAGAATTATTAAAATTCAATAACCCTTTTAAATATTATATATAATCATAAGATACAACTTTCCCTCATCAATATCTTATTAAAGTTAGTTGATTACGAATTTATGATACGATGCCTAAAGTTATTCAATTTGTTTAGAACCACACAATGTATTTTATTTTTGTTATGGCAAAACAATACGAGAATAATTTAGATTCTGCCCATGGTTTATAGTCTAGTGGCATCTTGGTGGTGGGTTAAGGCTTTGGGACTAATAGGTTTTGGGTTCGATTTCTACAAGGGGGTTTTCCCATGTTTATTGAGTTTTCTCCTGAATTAGTGTGGCATTATGCCTAGTGGAGATGGATATGATCAGGTGGTTCCTCTGGTGGCACGATGTTACTCCAGTGGTCCGTCAGTGATTCAAATTTGCCGTTCAAAAAAAAATTAGATTCCCTTTTTAATTTACTTTTAAATTTTTAATGAATCTGTTTTATAAGTTTAATTTACTTTTAAATTTTTAATGAAATGTTTTATAAGTTTATTATGTTACTAACAAATATATTAAAATTTATGATCAAGAGCAGAAAATATCTATATGTCTAACTCGAACTTTTAATCCTTTTAAATTCAAAATCATTTCCTCAAAAAGAAAAATCATGAATATAAAAGTGGATTTGCCGTCAAAAAGGGCGATCTTGTCTGTCTTTTTCTCGATTTATAGGGCCAAAATGTCAAAAGGTACCATCATCACAATGGCTCATTAAACGTTAAATGTTAACCAAAGAAATTTGCTCGTGCATGATGTGAATTCGGTCGATATTATTTTGGTTTATTAGATTAATAGGTATCATATTAGCATTTAGTATAACAACTGAAAGTGAAAATACAAAATTAAAGTCGTAATATGTTCAATGATATTGACACTTGTTTTATATCGATTAAAAACCATAAAATAGATATTAGTTTCGGTTCTGATAAATAATATTGTTATCAGTATTGTTTGGTCGAAACCGATTTGGTTCACCAAGGTACTCTCACTCGTATAACTTATGATACAAAAAATAACTATTTTATGAATACAACTTTGTTTTCAAAGTAAACTCTATTGGTATGTTGAGTAATAAAAACTAGGAATATTGGATTTTAATAGTGCCAACTATTCGTCGTTGGCCGCTAATAGTTCCAATTCAAAAATAACTAGTGACAGTCCCAACTATTAACATATAGGCCTCCAATGGACCCTGACTAATAGAACTCTAATGTCGTCAGTCTCTGGTCGCTATTTTTTGCTAGAAAAATGTTCCTAATAATTATCTATAGCTACAAACACAAGATGGGGAATACTACCAGGTAGTTGCATGGTACTCCCCCATTAATCCAACTAATTTACGATTTTATTTTCGTTTTAAAATTATAATTTTGCCATCAGTTCAAAATTACGTTTTTGCCCCCAGCTAAAATTTACAATTTTACCCTCGGTTTAAAATTACGATTTTGACTCGTTTAAATTTACAGTTTTGCCACTAGTTTTGTTTTTTCCCCGGCTAAATTACGATTTTGCCCTCAATTTAAATTTACATTTTTCCATCGTTTTTGTTTGTTTTCCCAGGCAAATTACGATTTTGCCCCCAATGTAAAATTACAGTCATGCCATCGTTTTAGTTTTTTTTGACAAAATTGTGGTAGTGTTTTGTTTTAATTGGTTGGCTCGGTGTATTTTTATTCGTGTCAGGCGGCTGCTGCCTGGCACACGCTCATTTGTCATGAAAAATTACAATTTTGCCCCAATTTAAAATTATAGTTTTTCCATCGTTTTTGTTTTTTTTTTAAGCAAAAGTATGATAATGTTTTATTTTAATTGGTGGACTTGATGTACATTTTTTAAGAACGTGTTATGAATAGTATGTACAAGTAACCGAAACACAGACGTATAGGTATATGTTATATGAGAGAAATATTCAGCTTAAATCTAGTTAAGGGGATACGGAGTGGGCGGCAAAGGGGATCGGCAAAGGCAGTTTGCTGCGGGGAACATCGTCGCCTACCCCCCTTTGCTGTGCGGTGAAGTTCTCGATTGGTGACAGGTTGCCGAACGGTGAAGGGAGGGAAGGTGTGTGTGGTGGGGTCCATGTCATCTCAACCAATCATACATTTAAAAAAGAAATAGTTTACCAATTCATGAAGTGTTTAACCATTGCCAACACTTTTGAGCATAGTTTAAATACTTTTCATTGAATGACATGACACACTCTCATTGGTTGATTTTGAAGTTTACCACTCTCAAATGACTAACTAATATATACATACACTAGATTATTACCCCGTGTATTACACGGGTTAAAAAAAATATTATTTTACATACCAAATAATAAAACAATATATCTTTAAAAACCTCATTTATTACACGGGTTGAATAAATGTAATTTTATATATTAAATAATAAAAAATATTATATTTTTAAGAACCTCGCGTATTGTAATTTATATACCAAATAATAAAAAAGTTAAATCTTTAAAAACTCTATGTATTACACGAGTTGAATAAATGTAATTTTAGATTAATAGTATATTAAATAAATATAATTTTGGATTAATTGGGTATTAAATAAATATAATTTTGGATAAAGTCTTATATATAAATTTTAAGTAATCAATATATTTGATAAATAATAAAAATACTAATAATAGTAAAAAATCTAATTTATATACTAAATAATAAATATAAAAGAAAGGCGGAAAACCCCCAAAATAGGTGCCTCCAATGAATGACACGTGTCAAATATTGGTTTCTTTAACTATATAGTACAGATATAGATATAGATGTTCACATCATCGGTTGTTTCAATCGATAACATAATTTGTTTTCATATCATGGATCCATAACCAACGCTACAAATGTGACAAACAACACTACAAAAATGGAGGTGGATATGAAATACCGAGTATAAAGTTAACCGAATAAAGTATAAAGAAATTGAACTAAAGTAGAGTATATGGTCTAAATATGGAGTAAAGTGAAACAACAAAGTAAAGTGTGCATGGTCTAAATATGGAAGAGTGAAATAAGTCGTTTTATACTTAAGATTTATGAATATATAAAACTCACTGAAATTAAACTAATAATATTTATCTATAAGATATTAAACTAATAATATTTAATTGAAGGGTTATCTATAACATAATATATTAAACTAAATAATATTTAGTAGGATTATTATCTATAGTTAATTTTAAAAGATTAAACTAAAATAATAATTATCTGTAAGAGATAACCTAATATAATGACAAGTGTCCTAAATCGTTTCTTTTATTATATATAGATATAGATATAGTGTATGGATTCTGCAATCTCAATCTGCGGCAGCTATTGACTTTGATTCCAGGGTCAAACTCTCGGCTACCCTTTCTCACCTCTTTTTACTCTTTCACCCTCCCCATGTGTATCAACACCGCCTTGAATCAGGGCCATTCCCGTCAATTCACCAAACCAGAATCCCGTTCTCCCACCTTTCTTACCCCTAACCCTCAACCACCAGTTGCCGCATCATAAATTCGCCACCGGACCTCCACGTGTCACCCTACCATTGGTTTGTTCACCCTCTAAATAACCTCACAACTCTTCACTGAAAGATAGGCTTCTTCTTCTTCAATTCATCATTCATCAATCATCATCTCTCTCCATCTAGTTCATTTAACTTGCAGATCTGTTGATTTTACAGTTTACACAGATTTTTCTTGCAGGTTTGAGGTGACGGATATCTGTGTTTTGTTACTGCTGTTTCTGATTCGCTTGGTGCAGGTCGGGAACGGTATCGCGGACGTGATCCGTGTAGAGATATCAGGTCCCGCCTTGCATCAAGTGAATCGGAAACCGCTGTGAATGTTTGTGGATGGTGGAGATCTTCAGATTCTTTTGATGTTTTGTATTATTATTGCATATGATGGATGTTTAATTTTGATTTAAAGTTGGTTATTTGTGTTTTATTATGCTAATTTGAATTTGGTTTCGTGATATGATATGTGTTTGTGGATCTTTTTTTACATAATATTTTATTTACTAAATTAATTACGAGAAATTACATAACAATGGCAGATAAACGGGCTAGTGCCGCAGTCCCTTTGAATAGCAAATCCAATTCTACGGCGTCGAGAAATTGTTGTGCACGACCTTCTGCACTCTATCTAGGAAACCGACAACTTCAGGGGCAAGACACACGAAAGTATCGAAGGCAAAGGGAATGAAAACATGTTGATTCTCAGTACAGGTTTTCTCATGCTTAGCGACCCTCCTTGATTCTGATTCTGCCTTCAACACAGCCTGATCAACCACGAAATGGTTTTCCCTGAGTCCAACAAGAGGGACACCTCGGTAAGATCCACACGGCAAACTCACACGCACCTTTATATCCACTTATAGATATTTTACTAATGTCTAGCAGCGGACTAAGGTAGCACCTTACGACACTCCTTATTATCACCGGCCTACAAGCCCTTTGGAACATGTGTTGTAGATACTTGTTGATTTTTTAATTTTAGTAGAAATAGAATTGATGGTGTTTTATGTTGTGAATTGATAAAAAAGGAATTGTGTGCACTATTGATTGCTTGAAATGACAGCAAATGTAACGAAATGTTCCTAAAAGTTATCTTCTTTTAGAAACCAGTATCAGATTGTGCACCTTACCTATTATGTAATAAATGTTTTTATCCCTCTTGAAATTTGTATGCTTTTAATCTGGTTTGAAAGTGATTTGAACTTTGATATTATTAGTATAATAAGTGCTTAAAAGATGGTCTCTTTGACACTCATTTAGATCTCTGAAACATTGGTATGTTAATTGTTTCTCAAACTATAATGTGCTTGCTTGTGTATACATCCTTAGATTCATATGGTAGTCAGTCAGTCATATGATTATTTGTTCATTCATGTTGTTATGACACATATCTGTTGATGGTTTACGGGCTCAGTGGCTCCAGTATAATCCTTGATATTGCAGTGCTGTCAGGTGCTAGTGTTTGAGTCATGTCGGAATTGCCCCTTGTACAATTTCTTGTGTCAAGCTACCATACTTTTTTTTAATAATCGTAAGAATATGTTAAAAGAAAATGTGACACACCGCGCCAGTACCTACTAACTAGTGGGGCCAGGTAAAGTGTAACTTACATTGACAGGTGATCTTCAATGAACTAAGACATAAAACCAGTGGAGGTTGAAATGTTGAATTTTAAAGGGATATTGGATTTAAATAACCCCAACTTTCATCAATTGGCCGATAACACTCCCAACTTTCGATTTGTACACCAGCACTCCCAGCTTTCAACTTATTGTCCAATAACACTCCCTAAGTAACATAACCCTAACACAGTCAGCTGCCACGTCATAAAAAATGCCATGCCAGCTACCACATCAACTGCCACGTCAGCCAATTGGCCACATCAGATGTCACATCAGCAAAAACTAACTGAGTTAGGGTTTAGTTAGTCAGGGAGTGTTATCGGCCAATAAGTTGAAAGTTGGAAGTGCTGGTGTACAAATCAAAAGTTGAAAGTGTTATCAACCTAGCCTATTGGTAAAAGTTTGGATAATTTAAATTCAATATCCCAATTTTAAAATGGAACCACATCTCAAAGGTTACAAGTACCATACTTAAAATTAAGAGCAATTAGACTTGAAATTCAAGCATATAAAATTAAGAGCAATTAGACTTGAAATTCAAGCTTCAAGTTTCAATAAATTTTGCAAATAGACCCAATAATAGCAAAAATATCAAATAAACCAAATGAGAAAAAGGGATCCTCACCAACTATACAGCAAAACTGCAGCCTACAAGATCAATGGAAATTGATTTCAACCTTATGAAAAAACAACACTAATGTCCCTTGTGATCTTCCCACAATTTGCTTTGATTTGATAAATTTAAACCGTCGCTCGTTTATATAAACTACTTGTCACCAACAACCGAAACCAAACCCCCATCGGTAACCTCCGGTTCCTCGAGAAACAAGTCATCCGTGCTCCTGATTCCCGCGTGTATCACCACAACACCCGCCCCAAGGCCTATAGCCACTAGTAGAATCACTCCCACATCGGTGCAAGCCAAGGCAAACACCGTCAACAAACTCAGCGCCATGAGCACAACACGGTCATCAAACACGTAGCCGAGAATCACAACCGGACTACGTGGATCACGGAAGAAGTAAAGGAAAAACCAACCAACGAACACGACCAAAAACGTAATCATCGAAATCGGTTGATAAATAAGACTCAGAAAGAGTATGAGAAGCGTCACCATCGCGTAATTCACCCGAAAGTAGTTAAGATTCTGTTTGATTCGACGTGTAGCGTCGCTGTAGCTTTGCGGCCAAGTAACCGCCTTGTAATCGAAAAGCTCCCGCCATGGTCGACGCCTGGATATAAAGTCCTCCGTGTGGTGCCTGGCGCGTGCAATCAACGCGTTCGGTGTTGACGGTGGCAGTATGTCACCGGTGGCGGTGCTGGTGGGGAGCGTTCCGTAACCGGCGGCTGGATTGCTGGTGGGGAGCGTTCCGTAACCGGCGGGTGGATTGCTGGTGGGGAGCGTTCCATAACCGGCGGGTGGATTGCTGGTGGGGAGCGTTCCATAACCAGCGGCGGTTGAATTCTTCGACATTGTAAGATATGTAACAAAGAAGTGATTTCACACCCTACTTTGGATCTAGATTAACATGTAATCATTGCAAAAGGATCAAGTTTCACCATCAAATTTAGTAAATTCTTACACTTGTTGAAGTAAATTTGGAAATAACCATTGGATCAGTCAATTTTTCCTACAGGAAAGTAGGTGTGATCATTATACAACAAACAAATGTGAGGCTGAGTTTTAAATCAATTCAATTATAACAAAATATAATTTATTTAAAGTTAATACAAAATTTAATTTATATGATCGAATATTTTATACGTTTAAAACGGCTACAAGTTCAGTACTCAGTAGCGTCTTCTCCAACAAAACCGCGCCTCACATTTCTGTCCCCGCTTTTTCTCCTGAAAGAATTAAGTAACTGCATAACGATCGACTACACATCGTAAAAACAAGATTAATATATGTGAAAAAAAAAAGAGTTAAATGCCATTTTAGTCCCTGTGGTTTGGGTCATTTTGCCAGTTTAGTCCAAAGGTTTCATTTTTCACCTGTGGGTCCAAAAAGGTTTCACCATTGCCATTTTAGTCCACTGGGTTAACTTCATCTATTTTTTCTGTTAACGAGAAGACAAATTCGGTCATTTTATATGGCCGAATTGCCCTTCTAGTTAACAGAATTACATATAAAATGACCGAATTGGTCTTCTCATTAACAGAAAAAATGGATGAAGTTAATCCAGTGGACTAAAATGGCAACGGTGAAACCTTTTTGGACCCACAGGTGAAAAATTAAACCTTGGACTAAACTGGCAAAATGACCCAAACCACAGGGACTAAAATAGCATTTAACTCAAAAAAAAAAAAAAAAAAAAAAAAGAATTGAGCATGGGTTAGGGAACACGATAGTACGATACCATGCATGCATCCGATGAAGTGGTTGAGTTCCGAGAAACATGAAGTATTTTCGACCAGAGGTAATGGCGGTTGAAAAGTGAAAAACGCAAAGTGATGATGATCTGGATCATTGATTGGCTTAGCAGTCTCGGCTAACCTCATGAATACTTCTTTATCATAGTAAATTAATGCATTTTGACCAGCTAAAGTCAACCCTTTATCCCAAGCTGAATTCAATACCTGCCAAGTCAACCCTTTCGGGTCAGCAAGTGCGTCATGGTTTCCGTCACTGGAAAGATGCAGCCCCTCGCAGATAAATTTAACGATAACCGAATATTTTTTCAAAATCTCGAAGAGTGCGGAGTAACCGTCTTGATTAGCCGAGTTGTAATATCCAGCTGTCAGCTCGGCTGCATGACTTGTAGATTTATACCACCAATAAACAGATGGAATCTGCCTAGAGAAAATTTTAAATTGTTCACCATATTATTATAAAAAAAAAAAAAAAATTACACCGTTGGTCCTTGTGGTTTTTGCCAAATTTCAATGTAGGGTACTAATAGTTTTTTGTTGCAAAATCAGGTATTAACTTTCTAATTTGTCACAATGTTGAGTACTAAGGTCAAACCTTGTTAACTTTTTTTGTTAAGTCTTAATAAAATGACTAAAATGCCCTTTAATAAATAGAGAGTCTAATTTTAATTAATTATATTTGACTAAAATATTTAAAGTTTTATTTATATTTATATTTTTTATATTTTTCTGTTTTATTTATATTTTTTTATAAAATTATATGGATTTGAAGTTTATTATTTATAAACTTTGAGTTTATATATAATATTATTTAGATTAAGTTAAAAAGTTTATTTTACTAGCATATTATTATATATAAGTTTATAAATAATAAACCTCAAATCCATTTAATTTTATAAAAAATATAAATAAAACAGAAAAATATAAAAATATAAATAAAACTTTACATTATTTTAGTCAAATATAATTAATTAAAAAATAGACTCTCTAGATATTAAAGGGCATTTTAGTAAGACTTAACAAAAAAAGTTAACAAGGTTAGGCCTTAGTACTCAACATTGTGACAAGATTTGGCCTTAGTACTCAACATTGTAACAAATTAGAACATTAATACCTCATTTTGCAACAAAAAACTATTAGTACCCAACATTGAAATTTAGCAGAAACCACAAGGACCAACGGTGTAATTTTTTCATTATAAAAAAATAATAATAATAATCTCAAACAAGCTTTTAATAAACAGAAAATTTAATGAAAATTATTACCTTAACAACTATTGGTATTTCCTCAAATGCTAGGGTTGCAAGAGAGAGGATAACATCGGCATGATCAATTAAAAACCGAGCATACCAATTAAGAAAAAAACGGCCGTAATAGCTGTCGTAATCACCTTGTTCACAAAAGAAACCGGTTTCATGTGGTCTGGAATTATAATTACCAGCATTTTCAGGTCCTTGCGCCCAAAAACTGTAACCGCGTAGATTTGAAGTTTTATGAAGATTCTGTTGCATATATTTATCATAACACTGCAAAAGAAAATGCATCTTTTTAGATAAATGTTAAGTTGAGATTGAAGACATTAATTAGAGTAAATTATGAATTTGGCCCCTGTAGTTATATCACTTTTACCCTTTTAGCCCAAAAAGGAATCTTTTAACATCTGAGCCCCCAACGTCTTTTTTTCCAACCATTTTGGCCCCTAACACTAACCCCATCCATTTACTTTTAGGGGCCAATAGGGTTAGAAAAAAAGACGTTGGGGGCTCAGATGTTAAAAGATTTCTTTTTGGGCTAAAAGGGTAAAAGTGATATAACCACAGGGGGCCAAAATCGTAATTTACTCAATTAATTATTAATATGTATAATAATTAAAATTCATAATACCTGGAACTCACCAATACCCGGATAAATCCACCCCGTTTTTTCTGAAAAAGACGGATATTTCAGCTCCCCCGAGGGTCCTAACCCTATTTCAACACCAGTAATAAGACCTTCGATAAACATATCATCAAATTCTGTTCTAAAGCTTCTCATAACATCATAATATACCTGCCAAAAGAAGATATTAAGATAAGAGTTAACTGCCATTTTCATCCCTGTGGTTTATCCAATTATGCCGGTCCAGGCCAAATTTCAAATTTGTACCATTTATGTCCCTGACATTCTTGAAACATGCCAATTCCGTCCAAAAACTTAACGTCTGCTAAAACCTACTGATTAATGAAGGGTAAAACCGTCATTTTCCTATTTTTATTAATCCTCTTTTTTTAGGAATCTTGGATTTTAATAATCCTAACTATTCGTCGTTGGCCGCCAACAGTCCCAACTTTAAAAATAACCACTGGCAGTCCTAACTTTTAACATATTGGCCTCCAATGGACCCTGACTAACAGAACACTAACGCCGTTAGTCTCCGGTCTCCAGAAAAACGTTTTTTGGCCGGAAAACTCATTTTTGACCGGAAAGTTCAACATTTTTATCCCGAACCTCTTTGTAACCTTATTATGGACCTTTGGGAACCTTTTTCTAGTAATTCTAGTAAAAACCCCAATTATAAAGTCGCTGGAAAACTCCTTTTTCGCCGGAAAACTTCTTTTTTTCGCCGGAAAACTCAACATTTTCGTCCCAAACCTCTTTGTAACCTTAGATCGGACCTTTAGAAACCTTTTTCTGGACATAAACGGTTTTCCGGCGACCGAAGACTAATCGGCGTTAGGGTTCTGATAGTCAGGGTCCATTTGTTGCCAATATGTCAATAGTTGGGACTGCCAGTGGTTTTTTTTTTTTTAAGTTGGGACTGTTGACGGCTGTTAGACTATGTTCTTATTATATTAGACAAACTTATTATTGTAGAGGGTATCTAATTGTAATTAGCAACTCTATATATAGGGCTTTGTTTTCTCTATATTTGAGACATAATAACAGATATCCTTTTCACGTAGTTTGATTTGGTATCAGAGTAAATCAAACCTGCGGCCAAAAAAAAAAAAAAAAAAAAAACCCTACTGCCGCCAAATCAAACCTGCGGCCAAAAACCCTACTACCGCCAAATCAACTCCAGGCAATCAACCCTCTCTGATTACTCATGGCAGCCATTCTCACCTTCAGCAATCAAGAAAAGACTACCCACAACTCTCATAAATTTGCCTTTACCCTAAAGGCAAAAGATCAAATACAAATAATCTTAACATACTAAACATACAAATTGAAGGAAAACCCAAAAAGACAAGGTGGCATTTTTGTAATTACCACCAACTATCAAAGTTACAAACAAAAATACCTAAAAAAACACAATTTTTTTTTTAACATTTTTTATTAAAAAATCGCTACATTTCGTTAGCAAAAAAAAAAAAAAAAAAAATTTTTTTTTTTTTTTTTTTGCTGCTACTAAAAGTAGCGATTTTTTAATAAAAAATGTTAAAAAAAATAAAATAATTTGTGTGTTTTTTTTTATTTTTTTAGATTTTTTAGGTTTTTTGGGGGTTTAGTTTTTAGCATTTTAGCTTGGGTGGGGGGGGGGGGGGGGGGGGTTAGGTTTTTTTTAGGTTTTTGGGGGTGGGGGTTAGGTTTTTTTAGGTTTTTGGGGGTGGGGGGGGGGGGGGTTAGTTTTTTTTTTTAGGTTTTTTGGGGGGTTTAGTTTTTAGCATTTTAGCTTGGGTGGGTGGGGGGGGGGGTTAGGTTTTTTTTAGGTTTTTGGGGGTGGGGGGTTAGGTTTTTTTTTTAGGTTTTTGGGGGGTGGGGGGGGGGTTAGGTTTTTTTTTTAGGTTTTTGGGGGTGGGGGGTTTAGGTTTTTTTTGGGGGTGGGGGGAGTGGTTAGGTTTTTTTAGAGGTATTTGTAGAGTAACTTTGATAGTTATTGATAATTACAAAAATGCCACCTTGTCTTTTTGAGTTTTCCTTCAATTTGTATGTTTAGTATGTTAAGATTATTTGTACAAGAACTTTACCCTATATAACCTACAAATTATGGTTACTGGAGATCAATGATTGAGTCTTTCCTCACTTCTCACAACTTATTTGGCTATGTAGATGGCACTATTCCCTGTCCAGAACAGAAGGTCACCAACGAATCTGCCACAACCGACAACCCAAGTTATCTTCCATGGGTTTCTAATGATGCCCATATTCGTATGCTTCTTATTTCTACTGTTTCTGAGGATTCGTTTCAGCACATCCAGGGCAAAACGTCACGTGAAGTTTGGCTATCCTTAGAACGGGCATATGCCCCTGTCACATCTTCCCATGAATTCACCCTTAAAAATCAGTTACTTCGGATCACCATGAAGGGTGATGAAAAACCCGCTGACTACCTCAGCCGAGCACAGGAGTATGCAACCGCCCTGGCTAATATAGGTGAACCAATGAAAGATAAAGACCTTGTTATGCTCACTCTCGCAGGACTTAGAGAGGAATATAATGGCCTTAAAGCTAACCTTCTCGCTCGTTCTCCTCCAGTTAACTTTAACGAGCTTCACGGACTGTTGAGTGATCATGATTACATGATCACAAGACTCTTGGCCTCGAACCCGCAGGTTCCACAGGCTCTTTTAGCCACGTCTGCACCAGGCCAGCAGCCCCACCCTTATCACAGTTGGGTTATCAACAGCCCAATGTGGACTCGATTCAACAGCAGCTTAATAATCTTCAGTTAATGGCATCTCAGTTGGGTTATCAACTTAGTCCTGCAGCCTCTCCCCAACCACAGGCTTACTTTGCCCCTCGGTCATCCAACAACAGCCGAGGTAATCGTGGTGCGCGTGGTTCATCTCGTGGCAATTCTCGGGCAGCTTCAAATTCTCGCAATCGGGACTCTACAAGCAGCCGTCAATTTGCTTGGGCCTCCACTCAAAACACAGTATATGGTCATTGCAACCGTTGTGGGATAGGTCATCTACCCTCCCAATGTCCTAATCAACCTCGTGCCACAACTCAGGCCAATTATGCAAGTTACTCAGATGCTACCTCTCGATCCAGTTCATGGAAACCCGACACTGGTGCCAATAGTCATGCCACTCCAGATCTATCTAGCATGGACAACTCGGAGGCCTACTTTGGTAAGGATTCTTTACTTGTTGGTAACGGTGACTCTTTACCTATCTTTCACATTGGATCCACCTCTTTTGCCTCCCCTCACAAAACCTTTAAATTATCAAATATCCTCCATGTTCCTAAACTTAAACAAAACCTTTTATCCGTCCAAAAATTTTGTCAAGATAATGATGTTTATTTTGAATTTCACTCCTCTTATTTTGTTGTGAAGGACGAGTCTACACGCACTACCCTCCTAACGGGCCCCAGTGAACAGGGATTGTACTCCATCCGTCTTCCTCAACTCAAGACCTTACCCAAAGTTGCATTCACTGCTGTCAAAGCGTCTTCCAACACTTGGCATCAACGACTGGGACATCCACATGCTCAAGTTTTTCATTCTATTATTTCAAATTGTTCTTTACCTGTTTCGGACAAGTTTTCCAACAATTTATGTTCTTCATGTCAATTAGGCAAATCTTCTAAATTATCATTGTCAGACTCTACGTTTCGTAGTAAAAATGTTTTGGATCTTGTTTATTGCGATGTTTGGGGTCCTTCCCCTACGCCTTCTTGTGACGGTTATCGTTTTTTTTTGTTATGTGTTGATCATCATACGCGATACATGTGGTTTTATCCTTTAGTTCATAAGTTTGATGTTTACACAGTGCTAACAAATTTCATCAAGATGGCTGAACGCCAATTTAACACAAAGTTGAAGTCCATTCAATCCGATTGGGGGGGAGAATTTCGCCCGCTTACTTCTTTTTGCCAAAATCTTGGTATCATTCATCGACGCTCATGCCCACACACAAGCGAACAAAACGGCTTCGTTGAGCGTCGTCATCGTCATGTTGTGGAAACTGGTCTTACCCTCTTGGCCCAGTCCAATCTTCCTCAACGCTTCTGGCACTTTGCATTTGAAACAGCTGTTTACTTAATTAATCGTTTACCTTCTCGTGTCTCCTCCAACAAATCTCCCTTTGAACACATATTTAAACGCAAACCTGATTACTCGTTCCTTCGTGTCTTTGGATGTCAATGTTTTCCCTATCTTCGTCCTCACAATCGACACAAGATTGATTTTCGATCTACCCCGTGTGTCTTCCTTGGATATAGCCCTGTTCACCATGGTTACCGCTGCTTTGACCCATCCACCGAAAGAACATACATTGCTCGCCATGTTCGTTTCAACGAGCATGTTTTTCCATACCATAAACCTACACCTACCCCAACCCCACTACCTTCCGACTCCCCGTATGTATCTATTTTCCCTCAACCTCCACCCGGTTTCACAACCGAGCCTACTCAACCACCACCCCAACCCCCTCAACCAACCCAACCATCTACACCACCGCCATCCGATCCACCATCACCAAACCCCACCATCCCATCCGAGCCTACTCAAACGACACCCCAACCTCCTCAACCAACCCAACCATCTACATCATCGCCATACGATCCACCATCACCAAACCCCACCATCCCACCTCCGGCACCCAGGACTCGTCCTCCTAATCTTCGTCCTAATCCCAAACAACCTGCCCGTTATGATCCCGCTGCTTACACTGCCACCACCCACCCTGCTATACCTACTACACCCACATCCTTTACCGTTGCTAACAAGTCTTTAGAATGGCGCCATGCTATGGCCGACGAATTGGCTGCGCTACATAGAAATGGGACGTGGACACTAGTGCCTCCTGTACCCAATACTAACGTTGTTGATTGTAAGTGGGTTTACAGGTTAAAAACAGATCAGGATGGCAATCTTAGCAGGTACAAGGCCCGTCTTGTTGCAAAGGGCTTTCATCAACAACATGGTGTTGATTATAACGAGACCTTCAGCCCAGTTATCAAACCTGCTACTATTAGAACTGTCTTATCTTTGGCAGTCACAAACAAATGGTCTTTGAGACAACTGGATATTCAAACCGCTTTCTTACATGGTGATCTTAAGGAAACAGTTTACATGCGCCAACCCCCTGATTTTGTTGACCCTACCAGGCCTGATTATGTGTGTTTATTGAACAAATCTTTGTATGGGCTCAAACAAGCCCCCCGTGCATGGTTTACTAAGCTATCTACTGCTCTTCGTCAACTGGGCTTTTATGGGTCCAAAACTGACCCATCGCTGTTTATTCTCAACTCATCGGGCACGCTTGTTTATCTGCTTGTGTATGTTGATGACATTATAATCACTGGCAATAATCAGGGCGCTATCACCAGCATTGTTGAGCGTCTTAACTCTCTCTTTGCTCTTACGAATATGGGTCAGCTACATTATTTTTTGGGAATTGAGGTTATTCATCACCGTGCGGATCTGGTCCTTTCTCAACGGACATATGTGCTTGACATTCTTCAGCGTGCTGGTCTTGCAGATTGTAAACCCGTTTCCTCTCCTATGGCTACTTCTCAAGTGTTGTTACCTGATGATAGTCCTCTGCTTGATGATCCTTCCCGATACAGACAGACTGTCGGGGCTCTTCAATATGCCACTTTGTCTCGTCCCGATATAGCCTTTGCCGTTAACAAAGTTTGTCAGTTTATGCATGCTCCTACCGAGAATCATTGGGCTGCTGTGAAACGAATTTTACGTTATCTAAAAGGCACGGTCAACTATGGTTTATTGTTTCGTCACAACACGGGTTATCAGCTGCAAGCTTTCTCTGACGCTAATTGGACTTCTACTCTTACTGCTTTTTCGGATTCTGACTGGGCTGGTTGCCCAATCGATCGTCGATCCACGGGGGGATATGCTATCTACTTGGGATCCAATCTCATCTCTTGGTCTGCAAAAAAACAACGAACTGTCTCTCGATCTTCAACAGAATCCGAATACAAGGCAATAGCTGATACTGTTGCAGAACTGATTTGGTTAAAGTCTCTCCTTCGTGAACTCGGTTTGGATAGCAAGGCACCCACACTCTGGTGTGACAATCTTGGTGCAACCTACCTTTCTGCCAATCCGGTTTTTCATGCCCGTACGAAGCACGTTGAAGTTGATTATCATTTTGTTCGTGAACAAGTTACTCAAGGAGAGCTAGATATCAAATTCATCTCAACTGATGACCAAATCGCTGATATCTTTACGAAGCCCTTGTCATCACAAAGACTTGAGTTTCTACGGTCCAAGTTGCAAGTCGTTCCCCGCCCTCAACTTGCGGGGGAATGTTAGACTATGTTCTTATTATATTAGACAAACTTATTATTGTAGAGGGTATCTAATTGTAATTAGCAACTCTATATATAGGGCTTTGTTTTCTCTATATTTGAGACATAATAACAGATATCCTTTTCACGTAGTTTGATTACGGCCAACGACGAATAGTTGGGATTATTAAAATCCAATATTCCCTTTTTTTAAACCCTATAATATTCCCTTTTTTTAAACCCTATTAATAGGGTTTAAGAAAAAAGAAAATGACGTTTTTACCCTTCGTTAAATGGCAGGTTTTAACAAACGTTAAGTTTTTGGACGGAACTAGCATGTTTCAAGAATACCAATACCATGGACGGAAATGGTACAAATTTGAAATTTGGCCTGGACCAGCAAAATTGGATAAACCTCGGGGACGAAAATGACACTTAACTCAAAAATTAAGAAAAGGTGGGAAATAACTAAATAAGTGAAAGCGTAATAATCATACCTCAACACCGGTTCTTCCTTTAAGTACTCGTTCTTTATCAATGCCCCATGATAAGCACTCGGTGTTTCTTCTTCCTTCACGGTCAGTAAAGAAAATATCATTATTCTCTTTACCGATATCAAGAACCCATTGGGGGAGGGGAATTGGTATCCCCCCGGAAGCATTCCCTCCGTACTCGTGAAACGCCAGGCCAACCTTTATAATCAAGAAAATAAAACTAATGTTATAAATGTTTAAAATTTAAATCGTATTTGAGTTATTAATACTTTGATACCTGTAGTTTCAGCTCCAATTCGTTGATGATGTTGAATAACTCCCGGTATCCAGACCAACAATATCGTTGCGGACCTTGCGATTCGACGATACCCCACCAACAGTCTACGAATACACCGTCTACGTGTAATGATTTCAGAAGGCGTAGCTCTTTTCTAACAGCTTCACGGTCAATCAACTGGCAGAATTTGTTGATCGACCCAGTCTGCGTCGTTAAATCAGGTATTTCAATAAATTACATCATAAATGTAGCACCGATTATTTGTTTTAGAGTAAAATGCCATTTTCGTCCATGACGTTTGGCTAGTTTTGCAACTTTCGTCCAAAGGTTTGTTTTTTCAGCATGTGGATCCAAAAGGTTTGAAATTTTGCCATTTTCATCCAGCTCGTTAACTCAATCCAATGGATCAATCCAACCAACTGGGGTAGCCCAGTTGGCCACCGACACCCACCTCTTCCCAGAAGTACCGGGTTCGAGTCTTGGGAGTGGCATATGTCGCCCAGGGTAAGAACTCGGCATGGGGAAGTCACCCCGGAGCTAGCTTGGTTGGGTAGTGGCTCCCAGAGTGAGATCACTCCGGCGGTTGGGAGGACCGTGCACTATCACCCCCCCCCCCCCCCCCCGCGGTTAACTCTCCGTTTAGTCGGGGGTATTTTCATCTTTTTTGTTAATTTAAAGGGAAATTCGGTCTTGTGAATACTTGTACATTATGCTAAAGGCTTGTACATAAAGTAAAAAAGACCAAATCGCCTTTAGAAAAATGGATGGAGTTAACGAGCCGGATGAAAATGGCAAGATTTTAAACCTTTTGGATCCACATGCGGAAAAACAAACATTTGGACAGAAGTCGCAAAACTGGCCAAACCTCGGGGACGAAAATGGCATTTTACTCTTTTTTTACGTCAGAAATTGAGACAACGAATCACTTACTCCAAGCATGACATAAACAGGTACATACGCAGTCCCTATGAAGCTAAACTCATGATCAATACTATGCCCTTCTTGCATAAGCTGCCATATGATCAAGTGTCGTGAACCGTAATGTTTCATTAGCTGTTTTTAGAATCAAATGCTCGATGAATTCAACAACACGAACCTGATCGGTCTCTAAACAATCGTGTGAATCGATAGAACCGACACTATATTTCTCTGGGACTACAACAGAGTCGAGAGAAGCAGGTGATGAGCTGTCATCGATTATGAGAACTGACGATGGAAAATCAAGTGATGGTTTCATTGAGTAACTTTTTAATGAATTACTAGACAGTGGACTTTCTACTGATCTTCCGGGATAAACACCCTGTTGATTAATCATATATAAGATGGAACTATAGAAATGGCATAAATGTAATAATGCTTAATTTGAAACAACTAAGTATTGGAATATATATCAGATTAAGGGTTTTTAGTATTGATATATATTTAAATTCATTAAGGAATTGAACTTGTTCACAAACACAAACGAACTGATATCATTTAATTTATTTTTTTTAAAACAACATTCTTAAACCCAAACATTAGCCAAAATCACTTTGTTAAGTACTTGATATAATAATCATAAACATTATTATCCCAAAACAAAATCACAAGTTAGGGGTTGTTTGGCAACTTCTTAATGGTTAAGTGCTAAACAAGTAAGAGGTCTGAACCATTAGGTGTTGAACCAGTAAGAGGTTTGAACCATTAAGAGCCAGTATAATGCTTAACCGTTCAGAGCCAAATGTCTGACCAATTCAGATTAGAGGTCTTAACCATTCAGATTTCAGACTCAATATAATGCTTAACCATTCAGAGGCAAATGTCTTAACCATTCAGACATCTGCTCACGAAACAAACAGTCTGAACCATTAAGAGCCTCATTAAGAGCTAAACAAACAACTCCTTAGACATGATAAGCATAAACATAATTATCCCAAATTAATGTTTCAAAGATCTAAGTTTCTACTAACGACCGGACATTCTAATACACGACCTTTGTTCGTGTGTTCGTTCATTTAATTAATCGACGAAATTCCTTTTTCATGTTTGATAATTTATAAAACGAATAAACTTCCTGCCGAACAGTTCGCTGAACGTTGAGTTCGTTTACAGCCCTAATCATGCCCCACAGGCATGCCAATCGCGTTTAGTTTCTTCTTCTATTTTCATGTTTCCCGTTCGAATAAAGCTTCGATTTTTATTCAAGATTCCAGTTCCTTAATTTAAGTCTAATGGTCCCGTATGCTCAATACTAAAAACCCTAATCTGAGAACCATCAAATGAACATGAATTGAAAGATGAAAAAATGATCTGACCAATTTAGAAGAGGGTTGAGATTGTCGGAAAGTGGTGCCATCAGCCTCAACGATCCAGCCGGCGTCACGAGCAAGGGCGGCGAGTACGTCGTTCATGTCGGCGCGTGCAGGTAACGGGAAGTTGCCGTACTGGCGGAGACCGGCGAGCATACGGCTGGTGATGGCTCGACGGTGGCGTTCACGAAGTTTGGTTCGTTCTTTTTCTTTTTCTCTCTCCTTTCTAGTGGTTCTTGGATTGGTGGTGGTGGTCGGTGTGGTTACGGTGGTGTTTGATATCGCCGCCGCAGCGAAGCCGCGTGGGCGGCGCTGCTGCTGCGGTGGTTGTGAGTGGCTGCCGTCGTGATTGGTGGTGTTCATTTCTACTTCATTTTGTCAACACTGTGGATGCAGAGGCAGTTACATTTAAACCCCAAGAATAGCCATAGATACACCCAGAACATGATTACGTCATTTTACAAACAAATAATTGAAGAGAAAGTTAAAAGGAAAACAAATAATATATTTTATTTATTGGTCTATGAATTTGACGTTCAA
Organism: Helianthus annuus; assembly: GCF_002127325.2. Lineage (NCBI taxonomy): Eukaryota > Viridiplantae > Streptophyta > Magnoliopsida > Asterales > Asteraceae > Helianthus > Helianthus annuus. The sequence goes on from NC_035449.2 coordinate 9,748,218, forward strand.
AAAAATAAATAAATAAATATTGAAGTGATAGGTGTGGGGTTTTTGCGGGTTCGTGCAAAACCCATATCTAGGGCTGCAAATGAACCAAACGTTTGCCAAATAGTTCGTGAACCGTTCGGCGAGAAGTTCGTTTGTGTTCATTTGTTTAATAAATGAACAAACACGAACAAGAAATTTCGTTCGTTTAGTTAAACAAACAAACATGAACAAATGCCGCGTTTGTTCATTTATGTTCGTGAACGTTCGGTAACGTGTTCGTTTATGTTTGTTTATGTCTGTTTGGGTTCGTTTGTTTGTTGGTTTATTAAGGATATTAAGAATTAATTTTTACTTAACACATCAAAATTAGCACTGATATATTATTTAATAAATAAACTATTTAATATAAATGATAATGTATAAGTCAATTATATCAAACGTGAAACCCTATTAAAATAATTGTCGTTCTCCCGCTCTCATTCCAGTCCCATTAGGGTCTTTACGTCATCATTCTTTGTGCAATATAGGTAAAAATAACTTATTTTCTTTGAAATTCCTACTCCGTTTTGCAACGATCTTCCGATTCCATGTTTAAAGTTGAAAATTCGAGTATGATGCTACTTAGTTTTATCATTCGACTTTAAAGTTTCAGTAAATATTTTAAATAATGTATTTTTAGATGTCATTAACCTCCCCAATCATAAAAAAAATGAGAATTTTTATGCCACATCGATTGCTTTAATCTGGTAGTTTTAGTATTTGTATGTTCCGTGATATTGCAAATTGCAGTCTAAATTGGTTGTACCTAAGAGGTCTCTTGTTTGTTGGTTACTTATTTTTAGGGTTGTAGTACAGTTGGTATATGATTTGCTTTTGCAGAGGTTGTATGTGTTGCAGATAGCGAATTCCAAATATAGTTTACCCGTGTTAGTTTCAAATATAGTTTAGACCGTAGGGTATGGTGGGGCTGGGTTGGGGGCATGGTGCGACACGTGGACTATGGGGCACCCAAGACCAAAAGCCAATTTCAAAGGAGTATGGTGGAGCGTGGGTGGGGTGGCATGGAAAAAAAACAATTTCAAAGGGCTAGTGCTCTTGGCCAATGAGGTTCTGCCATGTCATGTGGGTAACCCCGCCCAGCGCCCGGGCTGAAACCCCCGCCTAAACCCAAGCCCACACGGAGTTGTGACGTGGGCGTTTGTATTCGTTTACGTTCATTAGTGTTCATGAACGTTTGTTTGTGTTCGATTGCGTTCATGAACGTTCGTTTGTGTTCGTTTGCATTCGCATTTGTCTAACACCTAAAATTCACAAACAAACACGAACACGTTCATTTCCTTGACAAACAAACACAAACAAAAAAGCTCGTTGGGTAAGTGTTCGTGAACAGTTCATGAACACCTATTTTCCTTAACAAACAAACACGAACAAGGCCTTGTTCGTGTTTGTTTGGTTCGTTTGCAACCCTACCCATATCTAACCCAATAAACAACTGAATGTACTTGATACTGTATGCAAGTACAAATTGAAATCGACGTGTAGCCAATGACAGTTCGTGAATCGTTGTATAAGGTGATCTCAACTAGCGGTTATGGCAAAGGAGAGAGGAGTTACAGGTGATAACATCTGTCCAATCACATGCCACATATTCATATCCTCCTAAGTCTCAACTAACGGATGACATAGAAGAGACAACAAAGACATCCTGAAAGTGACATGTGGCCAATCAGGGCCCGTGGATGTACTCCCACCTCTATGGACACAAATTGTCAGTACAAAAGGGACTAAACGGATATTCCTAATAACGACGTCTCATCCAATCCCCTCCCATCCTTCTGGCTATAAATACCATACTTCATCAAGGTGAAATCATTCCATTCTCTCGACTATTACTCTTACTTACTCTTTCTTTGTCTAAAGCAATACTTATGCTCACGCTGGAGGGTGGTTACGAGAAGACCCCTCACCTCTCCTTCTCGTAAAGAGTCTCACGATGTTGTTTAGTTTTGCAGATTATTCAAGGTTTAGAGCTTGTGAAGGTCAGATTAACCCATCCCTGGTTGAGCATTTGTCTAATCTAACCGGATTAGATTGATGTTGCTTCATTGGTGCCATCCGTATTTTCACCTAGAACAATCTCGCTTTCTTTCTTTTTTCGATTGTTATCAGTTTTATATCTCCTTTGATCTCTCCTTTCACCTCTGTTTTAACGTCGGCAGGCGTCAAAACCACACCAGGTTGCTCCGACCTCTTCGATGTTAAGTACGAGAGAGTGGATCAAAACCAAGCTAGCACTAACGCCAAAGTCACTAAACCTTCCAATGCCTCCCATATCTCAAACAATATTTTAACTAACATAAGTGTTAGTGAGACAGAGATAGAAAATGCAAATGAAAAGAAGTACTAACATAAGTATTAGTGGTCTGAGAATTTGGTTCAACGGTTAATTGGCCTGTCCTCCCCAGTGAAGACGCATGTTTGATTCTTATTTGGGCCATTTTTTATGGACATCTGGGTGAAGAGATGAATAGGAGCTTTAATTTCGGGTTTGAACCTGACGAGGGGTGAGGTTTTACGGATTCCGCGCATCAGGGGGACGGTCTCATGACAGTCAAGAAGTCTACCTTATACCATGCGTACTCGTTCCTTTTGGGGCATTTTGATACCCGAAAACGCCCAAACAATGCCCGGAAACGGCCCCCAGGGCGTGTTTTTTGAATTTTTTGAGTTTGGCGTTGTTTTTACAACGCTCTTGCCTGTTTGCCTTGTGATTTGTTCGAGATTTTTGACCGTTTGACAACGGTAAATTCATTTAATATTTTTTTTTCAACTTTAAACCCTATATATATCCCACTTTTCCTTCAATTTTTTATAAAACTTTCACCTCTGCTCTCCAATTTTTTTTACAAAGTATCGAGGAAGGAAACGTCGAAAACAAAAAGTTTGTCGCGAAACAAGAATCGAGACAAATGGAGAAAGATATGGAATTTTTGTCTAAACCCATCGACCATCTCACAGGCGACACGTTGATCTTAGCCCCAATGCGTCGAGAGCAAATTCGTCAAAAATACGGACTCTAGCTTTGTTTCATTTTTTTAATTTATTTGTTTTGTTTTTTTTTTAATTCCGACTTTTTTAGAATGTAATGTTTTTTAATTAATGAAATTTAATTAGTCTTAATTAAAAAATTTAATATTGTGTAATGATAATCGGGGTATTATTTGGCGTTGTCACCACTACACCTCTTTGTGAATAACGCCCCTTTGATGACTTGGATTACACGTGGCGCAAAACACCCTAGGGTGGGGCATTATTCATCCCAACGACTACGCATGGTCTTAGATATACCCTAGGTCTTAGGGGTTGTTTGACAACTTCTGAATGGTTAAGTGTTGAACCAGTAAGAGGTCTGAACCATTAAGAGCCAATATAATGCTTAACCATTCAGAGCCAAATGTCTGATTAATTCAGATTAGAGGTCTTAACCATTTAGACTCAATATAATGCTTAACCATTCAGACACAAACGCCTTAGCCATTCAGACATCTGCTCACGAAACAAACCGTCTGAACCATTAAGTGCTGAACTAGTAAGAGGTCTGAACCATTAAGAGCCTCATTTAAGAGGTCTGAACCATTAAGCATAAACATAATTATCGCAAATTAATATTTCAAATATCTAAGTTTCTACGAACCACCGAACATTCTAGTACGCGACCTTTGTTTGTGTGTTCGTTCATTTAATTAATCGAACGAAATTCCTTTTTCATGTTAAATCATTTATTAAACGAACAAACTTTTTGCCGAACGGATTGCTGAACGTTGAGTTCGTTTACAGGCCTATTCACGCCCCAAGGGCATGCCAATCCCCCAAGGACATGCCAATCCCATTTAGTTTCTTCTTCTATTTTCATGTTTCCCATTCGAATAAAGCTTCAATTTTTATTCAAGATTCCAGTTCCTTAACTTAAGGGCATGTTTGGCTAAGTTTTTTGAAACAACTTATTGACTTATTGGCTTTTTGAAAAAGTCAGGATGGAGTGACTTAGGCCATCCGTAGTCATAAAGCCCCTTGTGGGGCGTTATGCGACACGTGTCATGCCACGTCACACGGGGGCTTTATGGGGCGTTATATCACTAGAGCCCGTAGTCATAAAGCCCCTACCCATCATTACCTAATTATTAATTTTCAATTTTATTAATTGATTATAAAAACCCTTAATAATTTTTAATTGGTCAACACTTGAAAAGCAAATCCCATGGCGCCATTACAGAGGTCGCGCCACACCTCAATTTCTCATTCATACCGCCTCTTGTGGCGGTGTTCTTGGGCGTTATGCCCCTTTATACCGCCTCACTACGGAGGCTCTTATTGACTTATTAGGGTGCACGTGGCGTTCTTCGGGGAGTGCTTCGGTGAGCCTAGTCACCGATCGGGAACACCGCCGCCATCCAAGCGGGGACCCGAATAGGTGATAGGTTTCGGCGTGGAGTCACCGCTTGAGTTTGGCACGATTGTCGAAAAAGGACCGTTGTCAAACGGTCAAAATTAAAAAAAATCAATTTTCTTTAATAATATAAATATAAGCCAACCTAAATCAAATTTTTTACCACACTCACCACTCTCAAACTCACACCACCACTCTCAAACTCACAAATCTTTCAAATACAACACAAAATGGATTCCAAATTTTCGTTTCTTTCTACCCTACCCGACTTTCCCGACGATGGAGATGCATCGTCAAGCGATACTAGCTTAATTTTCTTCCAAAATCTCATCCAACAAGCGGAGCTACTAGACACGGCATCGTCTAGTAAAAAAAAGTTGTCCGTCGAGATCGTGAGGGAGGCCATGTCACAACCCCCGATCCCTAATTCCCGGGAACGGGCGGCCGCGAGCCAGTTTCGGTGGTATCACGTTATTGACTTATTATGTTGGCAGCGGAAATTTCATCAGGACCGTAGTTAGGAAATATTTTATCAGAGTAAAACCACCATATTTTATTTTTATAATCATATGGGTAAAACCCAAGATTCTTATTACAACATGTTTATGGGGATAACCCTTATTTTATTGAATTTAAAACATCGTCTTTTTAGGTAACTTTTATAGCCACATTTTTCCAAGCCGTCAGTGCTCTCGAGCTGGCTTTATTCTAATTGGCTTTCACATTGTGTTACCTGAAACGCGTTTTAAAAACATTTTGGCAGCAAGAAATACTGGTGAGTGAATCCCAGTTTAATCAAGAAACATTAGTTCGATTTAAACAGTATTGAGGGCGATTACAATGTTTATATCTACCAAATTACTCATTCAGTACTGTCAATCCTGACTAGTGGGTCATATTACGCATTGGCTAACTCTTCGTCCAATGGTAACGTTACTCACATTTTGTATACAAAACCCCAACATACTGGCAGTAATTGTAGAATTACAAAGACTCAATCACTGCTAAATTGCATTGTAAAAAGGTTAAGGTTTTGTAAAAACTGTTAACAAAAAGGAGATTACTCACAAAAAAAGTTTCCACAAAAAGAGGATTACTCACATTGTTATTTTAGATATTTCCTTTGTGGCTTCCTGGTTATAATCTAGTTGAATAAACAATGCACACGCGTTAGTATAATAACCCATTTTAACATTAGTAATACCCTCCCCGAGACGGCATTCCAACGACTACGTCGGGCAAAACCACGACAGCCGTTACGGAATCCTAGATCAATCGGGCAGAGTATCTAATACGTATCAAGGGGTTATAATACTTACAACGAGGCAGAGCTTCGCTAATTAGGGGGGTATTATACCCGTGTATAATGCCTACACTTTAGAATTGAGATAAAGAAAACGATTGTGAACGAATTTGAATGAAGATCCGATGGCCTGCTTATATAGTGCTTCTTCTGGGTTTTCTCGCGGCCCGCGTAAGGGTAGACCAAAGTCTACGCGGCCCGCGTCAACGCTGGTCAACAGCGTAGGTGATCCGGGTCACTATCTAGCTTTGACATGTGTTGGGCCACGTGGCGGCCCACAGCTGCGCCACCTTTTGGAACTCTCGCGGCCCGCATAAACTTAAACGGGATCATACGCGGCCCGCATGAACTAAAGAATTCAGCGGAGTCCGGTTACATCCTCACACGGCCCGCGTTAAGTTGAGGTGAGGTCCTACGCGTCCCGCCTCAACTTATTATTTCTTGTTTTTTATTTATTTTTAATACTATATTATATTTCGGGCTCGGTTTTCACATACGGGGTGTATTTTAGGAAGTGTAGGGTGTCAGAAAAATATTCGAGAGGGTTGTTATATTTTGGGTATCACTTCTGGGTTATTTAATAAAATATATAGTGCACCCACATCAAGTATAGTAACCCAATTCCACTTTATTCCTACTTCACGAGACAGAACCCCAACGAATTTAGGCAGAGCCTTGACATACGTTACGGGGCCCTACGTCAGTCGGATAGGGTATTGGTGGTCAAAGGTTAAAATACTTAAAACGGGGCATGGCTTTATTATTATGGGGTGAAAAATAAAAATTATAGAATTAAGAGGGAGAGGGGACGAAAGTGTGAGACATGAGCAAATTGAAAGTTCACTATCTATCTCCTCTTTATACTAACTAGATTGTACAACCTGCGCGCGTTGCGGCGCGCTAAATTGTGTTATATAATATAATAACGGTGCATTAAGCGAAAAAAGGAAAACTACAAACCCATTCGGCTCATATTAAAAGTTATTATCATTGTTATCACAAAGTGAAATAGGCTCAGAATGATACATCATCATCGCCGGTAACAACAAAATACGGCTCAGTGCCGCTACGGCTGCAACCGGAGTTACCATGCCAAGTAGCAAGCTAACATCATCGCCGGAAAACACTTTAAATCCACAATAAATCGACATACAGAGTCTATGATTTTCACCACCAACATAAAAAAGCATCGCATGTCATAACTACTGTCAATACTCAATACCACAATCACTAAGATAAAAAGCTACTTTTTCATCAAATATCCTCTTCTCGGATTTTTTCCAACCGTGCTTCACAGCGGGTTTAATCGGCCTTTAATAAAAAGGCAACAACCACCACGAACGTGATATCATGCTTTGAACCGTCAAACTCAATCCAAAAAGATGTACATTAAGCGAAAAAAAAGGAAAACTAAGCACCCATTTAGCACATATTAAAAGTTATTATCATTGTTGTCACAAAGTGAAATAGGCTTAGAGTGATACATCATCATCGCCGGTAACAACAAAATACGGCTCAGTGCCGCTACGGCTGCAATCGGAATTACCACGCCAAGTAGCAAGCTAACATCATCGCCGGAAAACACTTCAAATCCACAATAAATCAACATACACAGTCTATTTTTTTTAGCACCAACATAAAAAAACATGACATTTCATAACTATTGTCAATACCACAATCACTAAGATAAAAAAACTGCATTTTCATCAAACCTTCACAAAAGCCAATACACCATTGGAACTTCAAAGAAGCAAAAGGCAGTAAAGAAGCTAACCACAAATTGACCAAATATCCGCTTCAAGTGCAACAACTAACAACCGTATCATTCAAAATTGCAGAAGCAAAAACTACAAACAAATTGATTTAAAAAACACATCGAACTATATAAATCGACTCGGATCTGAAAAGACCATCATCGTCGTTGAACCCGCTTAGTGCCGCTATGGCAAGCCAACATCATTGTTGGGTTTGAAAATCCTCACAACTAAAGAGGTCTCAAGATGCAATGATCACCCAAATAGGTCACCAAGAACAAAAACATTGTTCATGTCCCAATCGTCGGGAGAGATAACAGAGATTTATAGAGAGAGAAAGAGCGATGGTCGTACGGAGGTTAAGAACCCCCAACAAAACAGAAAACATGATGGTTATCGAGGTGGTGGCGAGACGGTGGTGACCCTCCGGTTACCGCCCCTCACCCTCATCTCTCCCTTTTTCCTTTCTCTCTCTCCTGAGGTAAAAACCCCGAAAAAGAGAGACACCACAACGACGCCATTACCGTGGTGGTGGTTTAACGGTGGTGACAGGTGACCTTCCGGCCACCGCCCGTCTCTCTTCTCTCTGCTAATTTCCCTTTCTCTCTTCAAGCTCTCTCTCTCTCTTGTTGGGCAAAGTGACTGCGGTGGTATTCAGGGTTGTGGAGACACGGTGTCGTCACGGCGGTGGAGAAACGGTGGTGACCCTCTGGTCACCGCCACACCTTCTTTTTCCCCTGTTTTCTCTTTTGAGATGGTTATAAAGGGGTAAGGGCCAGACGATACACCTGTCAAAATTAAAATAGATGAAGTGATGAATCAGCAGGTAATTACTGTTCATTCCCACGGTTTATTATCATATATTAATTAATTCCTTAGCTTCAATTTCACGTTACTATAGTACACGTATACCATGAATACTTACAACTTGCATTCAACAATTATATCAAACTCACACGTGTAGTTTAGGTCTAAATTTTTGTTTTTCCTACAAATTCCACACATGCACACACGTTATTTGTTTTCATAATTTTTAGGTCTTAATTATTTTATTCTTTTCTTTGAGATGTACGTACACTTAACATTTGTTTAGTTTTGAATTATTTTAGTATAATATATTAATTTAACTGCTTTACTAATTTGACGCTTATAACTTTAAAAATATAACGTTTTATAAAATAATAAATATGCCATTAGGACGAGCATATTTTTATCTACATTTTGAACCAAGTTTCATTAAAAACATAGTAGGTTCAAAATTAGTCATTAAACGGTTCCTACGTTTGCCCAAAATATCTCATATTTCCATTGGTCAATTTACCCATGATGCATCCTTTTAATAACATAAGTTTTTATATATATATATTATATAAATAAAAATTTTGGGAATGTTACATCATCCCCACCTTGTTTTAAATCTCGTCCTCGAGATTCCATGAAATATTGAAAAATACTTTTAGTTTGTTATGATCCTAGTTTATTCTGGTCTTTGCTTTAAATTTTGACCAGAACTATTCCCTATGTTGTGAGGTTCTTATATTCTCAAGATTTCTTAATGAAAGTAAATTATTAGCGTAAGTATTTAGATGTGATGTGTCTTCGCACAATTTTTAGTTACAGATTTCCTGATGCGTTAATAATTACAAAGGGAAATGTTATACTATCCATGGCGTCCCAACTTATAGGGTTCCCGTCGTTCGTCTTGTCGCACGAGTTTCGAGACTGATGATCAAACGAAATAGTGTTTGATATTGGAATTATAGACGTATACAGGAGATTCTTAATAAACCAAATTATCATTGACACATTTGTTCGTGATTTATCTCTAATTGTCAATTAATATGATCTTCGGATTTCCTCATACATATACAAATCTATATAATCATATATTTCACATACTGTAATATACACACCATTCATCAGGTCAGTGTATTTAACAGATTCATATTTCCAAAAAACAGGTTAGACATCAAATCATGGTACTATTTAGGGAATTCCATTAACATAACATATACCTCATCTCACCCGGTCTCGCCGGAGAGGTACCCCCATCTCACCCGGACAAGCTGGAGAGTCTACCACACCGTACCCAGTCTTGCCGGAGAGGTAGTTATCACTGAATTTCCCATAAATAGAATTTTCTCAAATAATGATTTCAGAAGTACATCATTTACTATGGCTTGTATCAAGGAATAAGGAAATCAGTATTCTCATTATGGATCATATTCTAGAACCGAGTAGTATAAATAAACAAGAAATAACAGTGGCCAGTTGTTATTGCTTATTTATCATACAGACACTGTTCTAGTTATTATCCTTCCGGAATACTAATAACCATCACACTTTATTTATGCAAGTAATTGGCTTATCTCAAAGTTTTATACTAAGGCATTCTTCTTAGGTTCAAGTCTAAATACTATACTGGTTGTTACCAGTGAATATCAATATCTCAACTTTTTCATTTACGCATAGATATTATTATGGTTATGGTTTTCTTTTGGTTGGAGAATGGAGTTTCAAATATATCATTGTCTCTATTGAGACTATAGCTAATTTCGATGTAATGAGTATGCTTACAGCTAACTTTATTTATGCTTATATATTGTTAGATTCCATCGCAAGGAATATTTTATTGAGACAAGTGGCATTTTTAAAACATAGTAGATTTCATGGTTTATTCTTATAATATCTTCATATTTTCGTATGAATTACCAATGACATTTCTTCTTATATTTATCTCACAGAAGATATTATATTGGGTATACAATCAAGAAATTCTATTGGGTATATGCATATATGTGTATAAAATTTCAAATCTTTAGTTAATATTAAACTTACAGAATATATACACATATATAAAATAATAACTATACATTCGATGGTACCAATCATCAAGTTTATTTCCATAACTTTATTTTATAAAGGTAGTATATTGAAATAATTTTCTGTCAAATATAATATTTTAGAATTAAAAGTTTAGGGAAATAAATTACTCAAAATATAAATTTTCTGGACTCATAGGAACAGTTTCATTTTTTAACTAATGGGTTAAACTATACAAGACTCACTATTTATGTTACCTCAATAATTTCTTCTCAAGTAACTATCTATGTATCTATTCCAATTATCACATTCCTACCCTTTTCCTTTATAAGAATCAAATATTATATATATTTAAGATTGAGAGGCATTATTTAGAAGAATAGGTGTATATGTGACCCATGATATGGTATTTATGGGTTACCAAGAGATATATATCTACTATACCTAAATTACTTTCTGTAATTCATAACGATATAGCGGATATATATATATATATAAGATTAAATATTAATATATAGTATAAACTTAAAACACATAACATAGTAAGTAATACAAAGTTTGACGTTTCTAAAATTGATTCAAAATATATTTGAGTAATATACATGTGTTAGAATATGTATGTATATTCCACACAATAATAATTTATTTAATGATATTACAATATTACAATTGTAATCTGATTTTTTTTATATAAAGTTTTATAACGGACAAACGTACTAAACACACATTTGATTCAAATATTTTTATGTGGGGCATTCATTTCAAATTCTAGTTTGAAAAATGAATGTTTAGGAACATTTTAACGTGTCAGGTAAAATAAATAAATAGCTACTAAATTATTGATTTAAGTAGGATAAGAAAGATGTTTTCACTGTTGCAATATCCTTACTTCTAAAAATTTAATTATCTAATCTTTTACCATAAGTAAATGTGCAAGGATAAAAAATATACAGTATATTATTTTCATATAGTATAGTATACTTATACTTATGAGAAGATAGGATATTCTAGTAAAAAAAGATCTAATAGTCTTGTTACATAAACTTGCGACGGACTTATAACATAAGTGCATACACTATTCTATATACTATATTATACTTATTAAAATTTATTACACCATGATATTTTATTAAAATTTTAGATATAAAATATATCTTTTACTTACTGTACTATCTTATAGTAAAATATACTATTCATATATTATTGTAAAATGTTTTATCATTATACTAATAATATAAAAGGTACGGATGAATTCAAATATTATGAATTATAAGATTATAAGTGTAATATATAAGTAAAAAAAATGTGTTTGACTTACTGTACGAGTCGAATATTTGAAAAATTTTTATATTAGATTTTAGATATCAAATTATTTTCCAACCGAAAACCGTGTAGGATAGATACCCATATGTACTAGTGGATTTCTATATTTTTTTTTTAAAGTTACTATTACAACTAAACCATTTATTCGTTGTATGTGAAAGAATATATCATGTAAGATATATATAGTATGTAAAAAAAAAATTCAATCATATTTAGGTGAATGAATGCCAGCTGACTTGAATACTTTTCTTTATAATTTAGGATACACAATCCTACAACTAATATGACTGGTTATTCTAATATTTTTAATTTTTAGGCATAAGACCTATTCTGGACTTATCTTAATAAAAAAAATGCTTTCATCGTTTAGTTAGGTCTTTTCTACGTAGTCCAATCAACCCAAATCTCTAAAAATTTTAAATTATTTTATTAAATCATGAATACCCATCATATTCATTTAACCATCTATTTTATTACTAAGTATTTTAATAGAAACTTTTACAAGTAATTCCAACATCAGTTATTTCATAAAACTATGAAAGTATGAAGTCTTATGGTCAACCAGTTATAAACCAGAAGGGATAAAATATAGTGGGAAATTGGTACACCTGGGTTTCAAAACTTGCTTTGGTTATATTAAATATAAATAATATTATTAAAACCACAAAATTTTTAAAGCTTTATATCATATATTTCAACATGTATTTTAAGCCAAAGTAAGTGATTGGTTTCAAAAAGAAAGTCATAAATATGACTGCTTTGTTAATAACCAACTTAGTTTGAGGTATATTATAATATTATTTGAGTGGGTGGTATTTATTATCACAGACAAATTTCTAGTATAAATATTTGGGTACAATCATAAAAATAGATTGATTAAAGACGGCAAGCATTGAAACATATATATATATATATGTATATATATATATATGTATTTATTACAAACTACAACTGGAATTCAAAATAAACTAGGGATTATGCATCCGTAACTTATTTTAGTCTATCTATGTTATAGAAGTATTATGCTCAACGTGCCTTTATGTAAAGTTGATTTTATCTCCTGTCTCTACTTAAATTGTTATCTAATAGGCAAAGTTTCTTTTAAAGTTTCTAGCTCATAGGCGGCATGGGTACTGGTACTGGTTTGGCAGTTCAATTATTTAATATAAGTTAGCATTTACTGATGTAGTGGCTAACATATGGAGATTTACCCATTCTCCATCTAATTCATCTTCCCCTAGTAAATTATTGCCTGTTTCCTGAATTTGTGCATTTATTTCCTTATTAATTTTCGCTTCCTTTGGTCGTGACTTCTTTATTTTTTCTCGACTTTTACTAATAATCCTACTTCTCTTCTTAGTGGTAAATGGTTTCTTAGACTGTGTCTTACGAATAAATATTCCTTCCTTAGTATCTGCTGAGTATCCTGAGGGATTTGGTTGAAATGATGTTCCCTTATCTTTTGGTGAATTATCTAATCGACGATAGATGTCTAAAATTCTTTGCTTACCCATACTGTAGACTAACAAATAGGCAAATAATATAAAACACATAATCACATAAGTTATTTCCTAACACAGAATTAAAATTTAAGTGTCAGCAGAACACTTCTTTGGCTTGAACCAATGGCTAGGCTCTGATACCACCTTCTGTCACAACCCCCGATCCCTAATTCCCGGGAATGGGCGGCCGCGAGCCAGTTTCGGTGGTATCACGTTATTGACTTATTATTTTGGCAGCGGAAATTTCATCAGGACCGTAGTTAGGAAATATTTTATCAGAGTAAAACCACCATATTTTATTTTTATAATCATATGGGTAAAACCCAAGATTCTTATTACAACATGTTTATGGGGATAACCCTTATTTTATTGAATTTAAAACATCGTCTTTTTAGGTAACTTTTATAGCCACATTTTTCCAAGCCGTCAGTGCTCTCGAGCTGGCTTTATTCTAATTGGCTTTCACATTGTGTTACCTGAAACGCGTTTTAAAAACATTTTGTCAGCAAGAAATACTGGTGAGTGAATCCCAGTTTAATCAAGAAACATTAGTTCAATTTAAACAGTATTGAGGGCGATTACAATGTTTATATCTACCAAATTACTCATTCAGTACTATCAATCCTGACTGGTGGGTCATATTACGCATTGGCTAACTCTTCGTCCAATGGTAACGTTACTTTTTTGTATACAAAACCCCAACATACTGGCAGTAATTGTAGAATTACAAAGACTCAATCACTGCTAAATTGCATTGTAAAAAGGTTAAGGTTTTGTAAAAACTGTTAACAAAAAGGAGATTACTCACAAAAAAAGTTTACACAAAAAGAGGATTACTCACATTGCTATTCTAGATATTTCCTTTGTGGCTTCCTGGTTATAATCTAGTTGAATAAACAATGCACACACGTTAGTATAATAACCCATTTTAACATTAGTACTACCCTCCCCGAGACGGCATTCCAACGACTACGTCGGGCAAAACCACGACAGCCGTTACGGAATCCTAGATCAATCGGGCAGAGTATCTAATACGTATCCAGAGGTTATAATACTTACAACGAGGCAGAGCTTCGCTAATTAGGGGGGTATTATACCCGTGTATAATGCCTACACTTTAGAATTGAGAGAAAGAAAACGATTGTGAACGAATTTGAATGAAGATCCGATGGCCTGCTTATATAGTGCTTCTTCTGGGTTTTCTCGCGGCCCGCGTAAGGGTAGACCAAAGTCTACGCGGCCCGCGTCAACGCTGGTCAACAGCGTAGGTGATCCGGGTCACTATCTAGCTTTGACATGTGTTGGGCCACGTGGCGGCCCACAGCTACGCCACCTTTTGGAACTCTCGCGGCCCGCATAAACTTAAACGGGATCATACGCGGCCCGCATGAACTAAAGAATTCAGCGGAGTCCGGTTACATCCTCACACGGCCCGCGTTAAGTTGAGGTGAGGTCCTACGCGTCCCGCCTCAACTTATTATTTCTTGTTTTTTATTTATTTTTAATACTATATTATATTTCGGGCTCGGTTTTCACATACGGGGTGTATTTTAGGAAGTGTAGGGTGTCAGAAAAATATTCGAGAGGGTTGTTATATTTTGGGTATCACTTCTGGGTTATTTAATAAAATATATAGTGCACCCACATCAAGTATAGTAACCCAATTCCACTTTATTCCTACGTCACGAGACAGAACCCCAACGAATTTAGGCAGAGTCTTGACATATGTTACGGGGCCCTACGTCAGTCGGACAGGGTATTGGTGGTCAAGGGTTAAAATACTTAAAACAGGGCATGACTTTATTATTATGGGGTGAAAAATAAAAATTATAGAATTAAGAGGGAGAGGGGACGAAAGTGTGAGACATGAGCAAATTGAAAGTTCACTATCTATCTCCTATTTATACTAATTCCTTAGCTTCAATTTCACGTTACTATAGTACACGTATACCATGAATACTTACAACTTGCATTCAACAATTATATCAAACTCACACGTGTAGTTTAGGTCCAAATTTTTGTTTTTCCTACAAATTCCACACATGCACACACGTTATTTGTTTTCATAATTTTTAGGTCTTAATTTTTGTTTTCTTTTCTTTGAGATGTACGTACACTTAACATTTGTTTAGTTTTGAATTATTTTATTATAATATATTAATTTAACTGCTTTACTAATTTGACGCTTATAACTTTAAAAATATAACGTTTTATAAAATAATAAATATGCCATTAGGACGAGCATATTTTTATTTACATTTTGAACCAAGTTTCATTAAAAACAGAGTAGGTTCAAAATTAGTCATTAAACGGTTCCTACGTTTGCCCAAAATATCTCATATTTCCATTGGTCAATTTACCCATGATGCATCCTTTTAATAACATAAGTTTTTATATATATTATATAAATAAAAATTTTGGGAATGTTACAGGCCATGAGACACTCATGGCCTATTATTTTGTTGAAAATCCAAAATTTAATGACGATACTTTTCGTCACAGATTTCGTATTTCCAAGTCTTTGTTCCTAAAAATTGTTAGTGACGTGGAAGCGTATGACGAGTGGTTTAAAGAAGGCTTAGACGGGAGAATGAAGAAAAGTTTCACGCCGTTGCAAAAGGTTACTTCGGCGATTAAACAACTTGCAACCGGTAACCCACCAGACGAGGGGGACGAGTATTTAAATATGTCTGAAAGGACCTCTCGTGAGTGCCTTGAATATTTCTGCGAGACGGTCTGTAAAAGGTATGCCGGTGAATTCCTACGTAGACCAACGAGCCACGACGTTGCGCTATTGTATCAGGCTCATGAGGAGAGGCATCACCTACCTGGTATGTTGGGTAGTCTGGATTGTACACACTCCGTCTGGAGAATGTGCCCCACAGAATTGCGTGGAAAATACATGAGAGGCGATCATCAATACCCGACGGTTATGTTAGAAGCGGTGGCGTCTCAAGATTTGTGGATTTGACATGCTTTTTGTGGCCCGGCGGGTTCACAAAACGACATCAACGTGCTGCAACAATCTCCATTATTTCTTGCTCAACGAAACGGAACGGCGCCAAATTGTCCATTTCAAGTGAACAACCACTTATACAAACGCGGGTATTATCTTACTGATGGGATCTACCCTACCTGGTCCGTGTTTGTGAAGTCTTTTCCATATCCTCACGACCCGAATGAAAAAAAGTTCAAGAGGCAACACGAGGCCGCAAGAAAAGATGTGGAACGGGCGTTTGGTGTGTTAAAGGCGAAGTGGGGAATACTAAATCGTCAAATGCGTTCGAAAACGGTGAGAAAGATAAGGTCCATCGTGTATACGTGCCTTATTTTACACAACATGATTATAAAAGACGACGGAAGGGCGATAACACCGGTACATATTCAAGATCCTCCAGTCGAACCCGTCTTCGATGATACAGCTTATACGGAGCTCATTGACGAAGACACGCATTGGAGACTAAAACACGATCTCGTTGAGCATCTCGGAAGTTTAGATCTGCCTCACCTTGAAGTTGATTCGGACGACGAGTAGTTTGTTTTTATATTTTTCTAGTTTGAATGTAATTTTTATTTTTATAGTTTGAATGTAATTTTTTTTTTCTAGTTTGAATGTATTTTTTTTTTAATTTAATGAAATGTCTTTTATTTAATTTTTATTTTTATTAATATTTTTTTAATTTATAAACATGCATAATTTTACAAAAAAAAAAAGAAAAAAAAAAACCAACTCCCCTAAGAGGGGAGTGCCGCCATAAAAATGGGGTGTTAGGGGAGTTTAAGAGGGGAGTTGAGGTGACACTAGTTGATTGGTTGGGCGTAAGAGAGGGGACTCACCTCTTAGGTGAGTGCCCCTTACACCCTTAGCTTTTCCCCCTCACATACTCACTCATTGCCAAACATCATTTGGAGCTTATAACTTTTCAAAAAACCAATAAGTCAATAAGTTGTTTCAAAAAGTTAGCCAAACATGCCCCTGATTCTAAGGGCATGTGTAGTCATAAAGCCCTTTTAGGGGCGTTATGCGACATGTGGCATGCCACGTCACCCCGGGGCTTTATGGAGCGTTATGCAATTTGAGGCCGTAGTCATAAAGCCCCTGTATAATCATTAAAGGAAAGGTTGAAAAATAAATTGAATTTTTCTTTTTATTAAAACTGACCGTTTGTAACGGTCATATATTCAAAATCGTCCAACATCACGCCGCGAAGATTATCGCGCTTCAAAAAAATTTTCGAGCATAGCGCCCTTGGGGGCGGTGTTTCCGGCGCTATAATGGCGCGATCTCCATTTTGGGCGGTATATCAAGCCCCACTACGTTCAACCTAATGGTCGCGTATGCTCAATACTAAAAACCCTAATCTCATAACCATTAAAATGAACATGGATGAAAGATGAAAAAATGATCTGACCAATTTAGAAGAGGGTTTAGATTGTCGGAAAGTGGTGCCATCAGCCTCAACTGTTGGTCGGAATCAGGTATGCCGACGGAGAATTGGGCGGTTTTGCATTAACGGCCTCTCACCACCCTGCAAAACGAACAGTTGATCGGAATCAGGTATGCAAATCTCCTACTTTACACATTAACATCATCAAACATGAATCGAACTTCCATCATCAATCAACCCCTTCTCAAATCAATTTCACACCCACTTTCCAAACCACCAAACCCCAATCTTTCACCCCTACAAACATTACCCAACTCAAAACCAAACCCACTTTACAATCTTCTCCCCCACACCCAAAACCCCAACAAGATTGTCAACATCATATGCACAAATCTCAAGAACAGAAAAACCACCCTTCTTGACACCCACATGATCCCCCATATAGGCACTCAAGAAATCTCAAGGGTTCTTCTTCGATGCCAGTCTGACCCATTTGCAGCTCTTTCTTTCTTCAATTGGGTCAAAAAAGATTTAACCTTTGGCCCAACTGTTCAAGATTATTGTATCATGTTGCATATATTAGCTTGGTCTCATAAGTTTTCGGCAACAATGAGTCTTTTATCTGAGTTGATTGAGGTTAATAAAACTAAAGATGGGAAAGTTAGTATTTTTGAGAATTTGGTTATGTGTTGTAAAGATTGTAGTTGGGATCCGGTTGTGTTCGATATGCTTCTCAAGGCGTATTTAAAAGCGGGTTTGGTTCGTGACGGGTTTGTTACGTTTAGGAAGATGGTTAAGCTTGGTTTTGTACCGAAAATTGTTTCGGTTAACTTTCTTTTGGATGGGCTTTTGAAGTTGAATCGGGTTGATGAGTGTTGGGGGGTTTATGAAGAGATGGGGAGAATCGGTGTTCGTGGTAACGCGTTTACTTTTAATATATTGACTCATGTCGTATGCAAGAGTGAGGATGTTGATAAGGTGAATACGTTTTTGGAGAAAATGGAAGAAGAAGGATTTGATCCCGATATTGTCACGTACAACACGCTTATAGATAGTTATGTGAGAAAAGGACGGTTGAAAGACGCGCATTATCTTTATAATATCATGTATATAAGACGTGTGACGCCTGATTTAATCACTCATACGTCTTTAATTAACGGGCTTTGTAAAGAAGGTAATGTAAGGGAAGCCCATAAGCTTTTTCATCGCATGGTTCAAATCGGGGTGAACCCGGATGCGTTTTCGTACAATACGTTAATATGCGGTTACGTTAACAAAGGAATGATGCAAGAAGCACGCGCTTTGCTTCATGAAATGATCAAAGAAAAAGTCGCCCCTAATGGTTTCACTTGTTTAGTACTTATAGAAGGATATAAAAAGGAAAACAAGTTGATTTCAGCTGTGAATCTTATCGTAGAGCTTCAAAAATTCAGAATTTCGGTTTCGAAAGATCTCCAAACCGATCTTGTCATTGCTTTGTGCCGAGTAGATAAACCGTTTGCAGCCAAGAGTCTGTTCGAACGCATAGTGCACGACGGGGAAGAGACAAATTTACAAATCTACGACGAACTGATTGTTTCGTTTTGTAGAACAAATTACGTAAACGAGGCTATACAGCTAAAAGACGAGATGTTTTTCAAGAATGTTAAGCCGAGTTTGATCACTTATCGAGCAATCATCGAGTGTTTGTGTAGACTAAATAGAACAACGGAGGGTGAAATTTTTATGAGGGATATGGCTGAATTTGGCATTCACCCCGATGCGACAATTTGCAGATCGTTGGTTTCGGGTCATTGTAAAGAGAAGAATATTAATCAAGCGGAAGTGTTATTGATCCTATTTGCTGAGGAGTTTCAGTTACGTTACAATGAATGCTATAACGAGGTCTTCAAAGTAGTTTGTGAGGAAGGTGATATGAATAAGTCGCTGGAATTCCAGAACAGAATGCAAAGAATTGGGTACACTCCGAACGGTTTGAGTTTCAAGTATGCAATTGATGGATTGTTAAGAACAACGGCCCGCATTCAGTTGGTATAACGAACCTGTATGTTTCCTATGTCCTTTAAATTTATAGGTGTAAAATTCATGAATGAAAATATACAAGATAATTTGCTCATATAGTTTCTATAATTATTAGTTTGAGTAAATTTCTGTTTTCGTCCCTGAGGTTTGTTAATTTTAACTAGTTTAGTCCAAAAATCTAATTTATAACAAATCCAGCCCTAAAGTTTGCATTTCTTAACGCTTTTCATCCCTATGGGTGCTTTTTCATTTAATTCTTAGGGATGAAAAGCGTTAAGAAATGCAAACCTTAGGGATGAAAAACGTTAAGAAATGCAAACCTTAGGGATTGTTTTGTTATAAATTAGATTTTTGGACTAAACTAGTTAAAATGGACAAACCTCAGGGACGAAAACAGAAATTTACTCTATTAGTTTACTCGACCCGACTCAGCCTGTTTTGAGATTAAAGATTATAAAAAGCACATTCAAACTTTAAATATGTAAAATTTTAAAGTAGAATAGGAATCTAAATGAAATTCTTAGAAGATTACTAGAAAAACAATCTTGAATAATGAAACCATACATAAATAAAGGAAAAGAAAAAAAAACAAGAGTAAATTGCCAAAATCCTCCCTGAGGTTTGGTTACGTTTGCTAGTTTCATCCAAAATAACTTTTTTGTACCATATTGCCCTTCACTTTTAGGATTTTTCGCAATTTTCATCCAAACCTAACTTTTTTTTGCTAAAATCGTCCTTAAGGTTTGGGATTTTTTGCCATTTTCATCCAAGGATCTGATAGAAAAAATAACCCAAATTAGACGTTTGGATGAAAATGGCAAAAAGTCTCAAAAGTGAAGGTCTGAAGGACAATATTGTACAAAAAAAGTTGTTTTGGACAAGGTTTAAAAGAATGGAAACGAGTTTCGAGGCGTTTTCCCTTCGCCTCACGAGGCGTAAGCCTCAAGGCGAAACGAGGCGTATGGCCGAGGCGGTATTAATAAATAAATATAAAAATTATATATATTATGAAAATAATAATACTAACTAAGTTCATCATCAGATTCATCAAAATCATCAAAAACACACATAAAAAAGACATGAAATGCTTGAAATTGACACAAAAAGTCAAAAACATCAAAAACAGCTATCAAAATCCCCTGAGGCGCATCTTTCTTAGCGCCTCAGCCCCTCTGAGGCGCATATACATTAAAAACATCATGAGGTGCGCCTTAGACCCGTTTTTTGGCCGTTTCGCCTCCACGCGCGCCTTGAGGCGCACGCCTCAAGCGTTTTTTAAAACCATGGTTTTGTATGAAATTGGCAAACATGCCCAAACCTCATGGAAGATTTTGGTAATTTACTCAAAAAACAATCTGGAATAATGAAACCATCACTAGAGCAATGATTTTTTTTTTTTTTTGACAATTGATAAATTATCAATACTCTCTAGAGAAAATTGATTAAAAATCATTAAATATTTAAACAGATAACCAAACTGTCTTTTGGCAAATATTAATTTGACACTTTGACAGATAATACCAAATTAAGGAAAATTAAAATCAACTGGAAAATATTAAAATTAATTAACAAAAAAACAAGTGAATTTATAGTTTTACCCACATGACTCATATGTTCTTACAATCAAACGGAATCGAATCAAATCAATCTATAAAATTTGGAGGCATAATCTTAAAATTCAAATTGGAGCTCCAAACGGAACGAAATTTATGCCGCTTTTTCAATTGAGCTGTATTCTAGTTCACATATTTCAATTGCCAATATTTATCGATTCTTGGTTTAGCTCAACGTAACCTAGTTTGTCATCATGTAGTTCTCCAAGACTTGAAGCAAGAGCGTTGTGCCAAATCATTCAACATCAATACATGTGTAAAAGATTCTTTGGCCCATGCGGTGAGATCGAGACACAACATGTCGCCAACAATTGGCTTTGTGTTAGTTCTCACTTGCATCACCACTTTCAATGTCTTTCCTACCAGAGGCGCGGATCATGAACTCAAAAACCTACATTGTTTACTTAAGTTTACCTGAAAGCCAAGATTTGTCTAATCCGCACAAGATTGAGAGCATTCACATTCAATCCACTATATTTTCACCCTAAATTACACTAAAAAACACTACATTTTCTCTCTCCTTTTCAATTAAATAATATTTTTTTATACCTTTATCATTATCTTTTCTCTCTCCTCCACTCATAACCACTTTCAAAATATATTAAAAAATTATAGGGGGTGAACAGTGTCCCCCCAAATATACAGATAAACAGTAACATTTTCTCTCTCCTCCACTCACAACCAGTTTTTATACTCTTCATATTTTAAAAACACCACACACATGATTTAGTTATTTGGATGTGAATGCTCTCAGAAGAATGGTATAATTCGTTTTTTTGTCAAAAGTAGCTTCCAAGTCAACCAAGAAAACCAAAGATGGTGTACGCGTATCACCACGTGATTACAGGATTTTCTGCAAAAATGTCGGTATGTAACCCCTCTGGTCACTGTATGCCAGCAATATCTAAGCGGGCATGGATGCAGCTAGTGGAGAAGGTGTGAATGTGATTTCAGTTTCCTTGGTGGTTTCCCCGCCCTTTCATGAAGATGCTATCGCGATAGGTGCCTTTCGTGCCATACTGAAAGGGATCTTCGTAAGCTGTTCAGCAGGTAATTTTGGAACGTTGAATGGATCTTTATCCAATGATGCCTACATTTCGTATCTTTGTAATTAGGCTATACCCTAAAGCAAATCCACATGATCGTTAAAAGGACCGTTAACTGCTCAAAAACCGTACCATTGGAACGCCATTTTCATTCAAGTTCGAATGAAGATCAAGGCTTGTATATATAACATCTGTGTTTTTACATATAAGTAATACGACAGGATACAATACATATCATATTTTATATATAATTTTTATATATAGGGGTGATTCTCAGATGAATCGGATCCTATATATATATATATGTATATATATATATATAGGATTTCCGCGAGAAGTAGGATTTCCGCCGGAGTTTTGAAATTCTTAGAAGATTACAAGAAAAACAATCTTGAATAATGAAACCATACATAAATAAAGGAAAAGAAAAAAAACAAGAGTAAATTGCCAAAATCGTCCATGAGGTTTGGTTACGTTTGCCAGTTTCATCCAAAACAATTTTTTTGTACCATATTGCCCTTCACTTTTAGGATTTTTTGCAATTTTCATCCAAACCTCTAATTTTTTTTTGCCAAAATCGTCCTTAAGGTTTGGGATTTTTTTGCCATTTTCATCCAAATATCTGATATAAAAAATAACCCAAACTAGACGTTTGGATGAAAATGGCAAAAAGTCTCAAAAGTGAAGGACAATATTGTACAAAAAAGTTGTTTTGGACAAGGTTTAAAGGAACGGAAACGAGTTTCGAGGCATTTTCCCTTCGCCCCATGAGGCGTAAGCCTCGAGGCGAAATGAGGCGTACGGCCTAGGCGGTATTAATAAATAAATATAAAAATTATATATATTATGAAAATAATAATACTAACTAAGTTCATCATCAGATTCATCAAAATCATCAAAAACACACATAAAAAAGACATGAAATGCTTGAAATTGACACAAAAAGTCAAAAACATCAAAAACAGCTATCAAAATCCCCTGAGGCGCAGTTTTCTTAGCGCCTCAGCCCCTATGAGGCGCATATACACTAAAAACACCATGAGGCGCGCCTCAGACTCGTTTTTTGGCCGTTTCGCCTCGAGGCGCGCGCGTCAAACGTTTTTTAAAACCATGGTTTTGGATGAAATTGGCAAACATGCCCAAACCTCATGGAAGATTTTGGCAATTTACTCAAAAAAACAATCTTGAATAATGAAACGATCACTAGAGCAATGAATTTTTTTTGATAATTGATAAATTATCAAAACTCTAGAGAAAATTGATTAAATATCATTAAATATTTAAACAGATAACCAAACTGTCTTTTGGCAAATATTAATTTGACACTTTGACAGTTAATACCAAATCAACTGGAAAATATTAAAATTCATCAACAAAAACCAAGTGAATTTATAGTTTTACCCACAAGACTCATATGTTCTTACAGTCAAACGGAATCGAATCAAATCAATCTATAAAAATTGGAGGGATAATCTTGAAATTCAAATTGGAGCTCCAAACAGAACGAAATTTATGCCGCTTTTTCAATTTAGCTGTTTTCTAGTTCACATATTTCAAATGCGAATATTTATCGATTCTTGGCTTAGCTCAATGTAACCTAGTTTTTCATCATGTAGTTCTCCAAGACTTGAAGCAAGAGCGTTGTGCCAAATCAATCAACATCAATACATGTGTAAAAGATTCTTTGGCCCATGCGGTGAGATCGAGACACAACATGTCGCCAACAATTGGCTTTGTGTTAGTTCTCATTTGCATCACCACTTTCAATGTCTTTCCTACCAGAGGCGCGGATCATGAACTCAAAGCCTACATTGTTTACTTAAGTTTACCTGAAAGCCAAGA
This sequence comes from Helianthus annuus, assembly GCF_002127325.2. Classification (NCBI taxonomy): domain Eukaryota; kingdom Viridiplantae; phylum Streptophyta; class Magnoliopsida; order Asterales; family Asteraceae; genus Helianthus; species Helianthus annuus. The sequence goes on from NC_035449.2 coordinate 9,772,260, forward strand.
TTTGTCTAATCCGCACAAGATTGAGAGCATTCACATTCAATCCACTATATTTTCACCCTAAATTACACTAAAAAACACTACATTTTCTCTCTCATTCTCAATTAAATAATATTTTTTTATACCTTTATCATTATCTTTTCTCTCTCCTCCACTCACAACCACTTTCAAAATATATTAAAAAATTATAGGGGGTAAACAGTGCCCCCCCCCCCCCCAAATATACAGATAAACAGTAACATTTTCTCTCTCCTCCACTCACAACCAGTTTTTATACTCTTTATATTTTAAAAACACCACACACATGATTTAGTTATTTGGATGTGAATGCTCTGCAAAAATGTCGGTATGTAACCCCTCTGGTCACTGCATGCCAGCGATATCTTAGCGGGCATGGATGCAGCTAGTGGAGAAGGTGTGAATGTGATTTCAGTTTGCTTGGTTATAGCTAGGTTTCCCCGCCCTTTCATGAAGATGCTATCGCGATAGGCGCCTTTCGTGCCATACTGAAAGGGATCTTCGTAAGCTGTTCAGCAGGTAATTTTGGAACGTTGAATGGATCTTTATCCAATGAGCCTGGATTTGTTTTTGACATCCAACCTGATGCCTACATTTCGTATATTTGCAATTAGGCTGTACCATAAAGCAAATCCACATGATCGTTAAAAAAGACCGTTAACTGCTCAAAAACCGTACCAGAGGCTCAACTGAACTATCCTCCTTTTGTGGTATCTCTAAATATACCATTGGAACACCATTTTCATTCAAGTTCGAATGAAGATTAAGGCTTGTATATATATTATATAACATCTGTGTTTTTACATATAAGTAACACGACAGGATACGATACATATCATATTTATATACATATATGTGCTTGTTATTTACATATTCTTCTTCCGCTCTACTCAATCTTCATGTCGGTTAATTACCCTCTTGACCTTACGGTCTTAACAGGAGTCTGTTTCCAGTAAATCCGCCCCCCGTTGATCTCTTTCGCATCTTTTGGCGAATAAACCGCGTTTCGTGAGGTCTTTTGTGAAGCAGGGGGCCATTGTCCACAAGTGATTGCCATGTCTTTGAAATGCTTAACACTTTCAAGGACTTCAATTATTGAAGGCATCTTTGGCCTGTCTTTAGGATTTGGACTCACACAATACAATGCTAAAAGGGCCATCTCCTTGGCCCCTCTAACTGAATATTGACCTCCCAACCTAGGGTCAATTACTGCACGAATTCTTCTGCTGCTAGTCAGGTACGGTTTGGCCCAGTCCACAAGATTCTGCTCGCGTTTTGGCCTGTTTTTATCCATTGCTCTTCTTCCTGTTAACAGTTCTAGCAACACCACTCCAAAACTATAGATGTCACTCTTCGTGGTTAAGTGTCCTGCAATTAACATATCAACAAAATTATGAACTATATATATATATATATAGGGAAAGGGTAACATGAGAATCACCCTGAGTTGAGAGAACCGTGAAAACTAGGCCAAAAAAATGTTTTTTTTTCAAAAAAAAAAAAAAAAACCGTCGGCTGTAAAAATTTACATCAGAGTAAAAAAATTTACGGGTGACGTCATCAGTTTTGTAACAAATTTACATCAGTGTAAAACAAACTTACATGTCGAATAAATGTCGGCTCGACAATTTTTTTTTCCGCAGATGTCTTAGATGTTCATCTACGTTTATGCAAAATTTGGTTGAAAAACTCGCACGAGAAGTAGGATTTCCGTCGGAGTTTTCACAGTTCTCGCAACTCGGGGTGATTCTCAGATGAATCGGATCCTCTATATATATTATATAGAGTTAAATGCCATTTTAGTCCCTGGGGTTTGGGTCATTTTGCCAGTTTAGTCCAAAGGTTTCATTTTTAACCTCTGGGTCCAAAAAGGTTTCACAGTTGCCATTTTAGTCCACTTGGTTAACTTCATCCATTTTTTCTGTTAACGAGAAGGCCAATTTGGTCATTTTGTAAGTAATTCTGTTAACTAAAAGGGCAATTCAGCCATATAAAATGACCGAATTGGCCTTCTCGTTAACAGAAAAAATGGATGAAGTTAACCCAGTGGACTAAAATGGCAACTGTGAAACCTTTTTGGACCCACATGTTAAAAATGAAACCTTTGGACTAAACTGGCAAAATGACTCAAACCACAGGGACTAAAATGACATTTAACTCTATTATATATATTATTTAGAGTAAACTGCCATTTTGGTCCCTGTCGTTTGTTCACTTTAGTCCAAAACTCAAACCTTTTGCATCTGGGTCCCTGTGGTTTTAGTTTTATTGCCATTTTGGTCCAAAAATGAAATCAGGTCATATTTGTCTTATAAAATCCTGCTATTTTATCCTTTTCCTCAGGGGCAAAATGGTCATTTGTTTTTTATAAATAAATACCAGATTTTATAAGACAAATATGACCTGATTTGCCCCTGAGAAAAAAGGACAAAATTGCAAGATTTTATAAGACAAATATGACCTGATTTCATTTTTGGACCAAAATGGCAATAAAACTGAAACCACAGGGACCCAGATGCAAAAGGTTTGAGTTTTGGACTAAAGTGGCAAAAGTGAACAAACCACAGGGGCCAAAATGGCAGTTTACTCTATTATTTATGAACCATATGTTAGTGGTAGGTTGGAAGATTACCAGTGTTGACATATTCAGGGGCAGCATATCCATATGTGCCCATGACTCTTGTGGTGACATGAGTGTTTGACCCTTCTGGACCCATTGTTGCCAGTCCAAAATCAGACAATTTGGCATTAAACTCCTGTCAATATCCGAAAAGTGTAAACGGGTTGTAATTTAAAGAGAAAAACATAATATTTTGTAGCAATTAGATGGATTTAAGAGGTTAGAAACACATACAGAATCAAGTAAGATGTTTGATGTTTTGAAGTCGCGATATATAACAGGGGTCTCGGCACCATGCAAGAACGCAAGACCTTTTGCTGCGCCTATCGCGATTTTTATTCTGATCCCCCATGGTAGACAAACAGAAATTCCTGAAAATCCAATAACTTGCATCATTAGAAATAACCATGAAGGTCGATATAAAAAAAAAAAAAAAAAAAAAAAAAAAAAAAAAAAAAAAAAAAAAAAAAAAACCTTACTTTTGAACAAATGATTTTCCAAGCTTCCACGCGCCATGAATTCATATACGAGAAGTCTATCTTCTTCTTCGCAACAATAGCCGATCAGTTTCACTAAATTCGGGTGCTTAAGTTGACCAAGAAATATCACCTCCGCCTTTATAATTATACTATTTGTTAGATAATCGGACGTTTGTAACTTATTTCAAAATAATTAAGATAAAAAGAAGATATTTTCAATTTTTATTTAAGGACACGCTTACAAGCCACTCGCGATGACCTTGCAGTCCTTCAATATCAAGAAGCTTAACGGCAACGGGTTGAGCCTTCAAACCAGTCCTCATGCACTCATCCACATAGCCCTTATGCACCTTACCAAACCCACCTTCACCCAACAAAAAACCGCTCGAGAAATTCTGAGTCATGGCTCGTAACTCACTCAATTTAAAGTCAATCAAATCCGGCCCAAAAGCCTGCGCTATGTCTTCATTAATGCGCATAGAAGAAGACCTGCTAAGGTCCGAGAAAGACAAGCGTCTAAAAGATGGACATGGTGCTACATTCTTGGAAAACTCTGATCTCGAGGGCCTGCACCGGCTAAAGCTGAATGAAACCTTGCTTTCAGATGAACAACAGTGTGGTTTCCATGGTTTTGGTGAGTCTTTCATGGTTATGGTTGGGAATGGTTAGTAAGAGGGCGAGTAATGGTTGAGTGTAATTAAGTGTTAAGCATTTGGGTTTATCTTGATCATACAAATCTTGAAGGTTAAGTTAAAGGTTAGAGGAAGTGCAACAACTCCACAACCACTCTACTAAAGTTGGATGCTTTGTTGCATTCTTTTTAAGGGTGTGGAGTTTATGCTACTAGATTTGTCATTAAGGTGTTGTCTTCATGCTATAGTGGTCCATTTCTATATGTTTGGACAACTTATGGAGAAAACCCTCTTTGCTAGCCAATGTATTTATATCCTTAAGTTGAAAAGATTTGTTATACACACGCATTCGGTTCATATACATACAGTGGCGGAGCTAGCCCATTAATTCAGGGGTATCCTTTGTATAAAACCGAAAAAAAAACAAAAGGACAAAAAAAAAATACACTATGAATACGGGGTTGAGCAGTAGCCCGTACTACCCCTCTTAATACATTAGTTCCGCCACTGTGTACATATGCCTTAACGTCGTTAGAGTGGAGGTGTTATACTTAATAGTGTAAATCCGACTTCAATATGACACATTTATAAAAAAAATGGTTAGAGTAACACATATCTCACATATAGGAAGAACAAAAAAAAGTATGTGGTATGATGACAATGAATTTTTTATACAACTCAATAAAGTATTTTGGTCAAATAACCTCACAAAAAGATTCACAAATCCTCATATCATATGTTAAAAATAAATTTAATACAGTTTATTTAGTTAATGTGTTTGTTTTTTATTTTTCACTCCAGCTAAAAACTAATCATAATATTAAAAGAAGCTATTTGATAATTTTATAAGTATTGTTGTGAAATAAATTATTAGTGGAAGAAAGTAAATATTACTTGATAAATATTTATCTTTTTGTTTGCAAGTTATCTTTTGAGATACTTTAGGTAATTTATTAGGTGGTGAATTAAAAAAAATAAATCCATTTTCAGGGGATCACTTGTAATTTATTAATATCATATTATGCTTTAGGTAACTAGGTGGTAACTAATCTTTTTAAGGGTGGAGATATAATAGGAAGTTTATTTGGCTAGGAAGGCTAGGAAGTGATCTTGACCATCCATTTACTTAATCAAGGGCTAAGATTAAATCAGGGAAATTGAAAGTAAAAAAAGAGGCGCGTGACTTTTTTCAGGGGCAATCTAGTCAATCCAAGCCAATAGTTTCTCTCTCCTCCAATTCCCCCCATTTTTTAAACGTTAATAACTCTTTCATACGACATTATTTTTTTATAAAAATTGCACCAAAAAAACGAGTGTTTTTTTATCTTTAAAACGAGTATACTATTGCTATATTTTGAAAAAAAAAATTTAAAACCCAGTTGCGTAAAACGCAATAGAAAAAACCCCAGTATCGTAAAACGCAATGAAAAAAAAAACCCTAAAAAATGACATTTTTCTAAAACGCAATGCACAAAAAACACAAAGAAATGACTTTTTTGTAAAACGCAATGGCCAGAAAACACATAAAAATGTGTTTTACCTAAAACGCAATGCACCAAAAACACAAAAAAATGACTTATTTGTAAAACGCAATGGCCAGAATACACTTAAAATGTCTGTTTTCTAAAACGCAATGGACTGAAAACACATAAAAAAGTGTTTTACCTAAAACGCAATGCACCAAAAACACAAAGAAATGTCTTATATGTAAAACGCAATGGCCAGAAAACACTTAAAAATGACTCATTCTAAAACGCAATGGACTGAAAACACCTAAAAAATGTGTTTTACCTAAAACACAATGACTAAAAACACTTAAAAATGTGTTTTTTTCTAAAACGCAATAGCTGTCTGTCACTGTGAACTGTCTGTCACTGTGAACTGTCTTATTTCTAAAACGCAATGGACACATAAAACTGTCTGTCACTGTGAACTGTCTGAATTGTCTACGAATTACTGTCTTCGAAATGAGCCAATTTATGGAAATTTAATTTTTCTGATGCGTTTTTAGTACAGCAATTTAATAGAAAAAAAAAAATTTCCGAAACACTTAAAAATGACTCATTCTAAAACGCAATGGACTGAAAACACCTAAAAAATGTGTTTTACCTAAAACACAATGACTAAAAACACTTAAAAATGTGTTTTTTTCTAAAACGCAATAGCTGTCTGTCACTGTGAACTGTCTGTCACTGTGAACTGTCTTATTTCTAAAACGCAATGGACACATAAAACTGTCTGTCACTGTGAACTGTCTGAATTGTCTACGAATTACTGTCTTCGAAATGAGCCAATTTATGGAAATTTAATTTTTCTGATGCGTTTTTAGTACAGCAATTTAATAGAAAAAAAAAAATTTCCGAAACACTTAAAAATGACTCATTCTAAAACGCAATGGACTGAAAACACCTAAAAAATGTGTTTTACCTAAAACACAATGACTAAAAACACTTAAAAATGTGTTTTTTTCTAAAACGCAATAGCTGTCTGTCACTGTGAACTGTCTGTCACTGTGAACTGTCTTATTTCTAAAACGCAATGGACACATAAAACTGTCTGTCACTGTGAACTGTCTGAATTGTCTACGAATTACTGTCTTCGAAATGAGCCAATTTATGGAAATTTAATTTTTCTGATGCGTTTTTAGTACAGCAATTTAATAGAAAAAAAAAAATTTCCGAAACACTTAAAAATGACTCATTCTAAAACGCAATGGACTGAAAACACCTAAAAAATGTGTTTTACCTAAAACACAATGACTAAAAACACTTAAAAATGTGTTTTTTTCTAAAACGCAATAGCTGTCTGTCACTGTGAACTGTCTGTCACTGTGAACTGTCTTATTTCTAAAACGCAATGGACACATAAAACTGTCTGTCACTGTGAACTGTCTGAATTGTCTACGAATTACTGTCTTCGAAATGAGCCAATTTATGGAAATTTAATTTTTCTGATGCGTTTTTAGTACAGCAATTTAATAGAAAAAAAAAAATTTCCGAAACACTTAAAAATGACTCATTCTAAAACGCAATGGACTGAAAACACCTAAAAAATGTGTTTTACCTAAAACACAATGACTAAAAACACTTAAAAATGTGTTTTTTTCTAAAACGCAATAGCTGTCTGTCACTGTGAACTGTCTGTCACTGTGAACTGTCTTATTTCTAAAACGCAATGGACACATAAAACTGTCTGTCACTGTGAACTGTCTGAATTGTCTACGAATTACTGTCTTCGAAATGAGCCAATTTATGGAAATTTAATTTTTCTGATGCGTTTTTAGTACAGCAATTTAATAGAAAAAAAAAATTTCCGAAACACTTAAAAATGACTCATTCTAAAACGCAATGGACTGAAAACACCTAAAAAATGTGTTTTACCTAAAACACAATGACTAAAAACACTTAAAAATGTGTTTTTTTCTAAAACGCAATAGCTGTCTGTCACTGTGAACTGTCTGTCACTGTGAACTGTCTTATTTCTAAAACGCAATGGACACATAAAACTGTCTGTCACTGTGAACTGTCTGAATTGTCTACGAATTACTGTCTTCGAAATGAGCCAATTTATGGAAATTTAATTTTTCTGATGCGTTTTTAGTACAGCAATTTAATAGAAAAAAAAATTTTCCGAAACACTTAAAAATGACTCATTCTAAAACGCAATGGACTGAAAACACCTAAAAAATGTGTTTTACCTAAAACACAATGACTAAAAACACTTAAAAATGTGTTTTTTTCTAAAACGCAATAGCTGTCTGTCACTGTGAACTGTCTGTCACTGTGAACTGTCTTATTTCTAAAACGCAATGGACACATAAAACTGTCTGTCACTGTGAACTGTCTGAATTGTCTACGAATTACTGTCTTCGAAATGAGCCAATTTATGGAAATTTAATTTTTCTGATGCGTTTTTAGTACAGCAATTTAATAGAAAAAAAAAAATTTCCGAAACACTTAAAAATGACTCATTCTAAAACGCAATGGACTGAAAACACCTAAAAAATGTGTTTTACCTAAACACAATGACTAAAAACACTTAAAAATGTGTTTTATTCTAAAACGCAATAGCTGTCTGTCACTGTGAACTGTCTGTCACTGTGAACTGTCTTATTTCTAAAACGCAATGGACACATAAAACTGTCTGTCACTGTGAACTGTCTGAATTGTCTACGAATTACTGTCTTCGAAATGAGCCAATTTATGGAAATTTAATTTTTCTGATGCGTTTTTAGTACAGCAATTTAATAGAAAAAAAAAATTTCCGAAACACTTAAAAATGACTCATTCTAAAACGCAATGGACTGAAAACACCTAAAAAATGTGTTTTACCTAAAACACAATGACTAAAAACACTTAAAAATGTGTTTTTTTCTAAAACGCAATAGCTGTCTGTCACTGTGAACTGTCTGTCACTGTGAACTGTCTTATTTCTAAAACGCAATGGACACATAAAACTGTCTGTCACTGTGAACTGTCTGAATTGTCTACGAATTACTGTCTTCGAAATGAGCCAATTTATGGAAATTTAATTTTTCTGATGCGTTTTTAGTACAGCAATTTAATAGAAAAAAAAAAATTTCCGAAACACTTAAAAATGACTCATTCTAAAACGCAATGGACTGAAAACACCTAAAAAATGTGTTTTACCTAAAACACAATGACTAAAAACACTTAAAAATGTGTTTTTTTCTAAAACGCAATAGCTGTCTGTCACTGTGAACTGTCTGTCACTGTGAACTGTCTGTCACTGTGAACTGTCTTATTTCTAAAACGCAATGGACACATAAAACTGTCTGTCACTGTGAACTGTCTGAATTGTCTACGAATTACTGTCTTCGAAATGAGCCAATTTATGGAAATTTAATTTTTCTGATGCGTTTTTAGTACAGCAATTTAATAGAAAAAAAAAATTTCCGAAACACTTAAAAATGACTCATTCTAAAACGCAATGGACTGAAAACACCTAAAAAATGTGTTTTACCTAAAACACAATGACTAAAAACACTTAAAAATGTGTTTTTTTCTAAAACGCAATAGCTGTCTGTCACTGTGAACTGTCTGTCACTGTGAACTGTCTTATTTCTAAAACGCAATGGACACATAAAACTGTCTGTCACTGTGAACTGTCTGAATTGTCTACGAATTACTGTCTTCGAAATGAGCCAATTTATGGAAATTTAATTTTTCTGATGCGTTTTTAGTACAGCAATTTAATAGAAAAAAAAAAATTTCCGAAACACTTAAAAATGACTCATTCTAAAACGCAATGGACTGAAAACACCTAAAAAATGTGTTTTACCTAAAACACAATGACTAAAAACACTTAAAAATGTGTTTTTTTCTAAAACGCAATAGCTGTCTGTCACTGTGAACTGTCTGTCACTGTGAACTGTCTTATTTCTAAAACGCAATGGACACATAAAACTGTCTGTCACTGTGAACTGTCTGAATTGTCTACGAATTACTGTCTTCGAAATGAGCCAATTTATGGAAATTTAATTTTTCTGATGCGTTTTTAGTACAGCAATTTAATAGAAAAAAAAAATTTCCGAAACACTTAAAAATGACTCATTCTAAAACGCAATGGACTGAAAACACCTAAAAAATGTGTTTTACCTAAAACACAATGACTAAAAACACTTAAAAATGTGTTTTTTTCTAAAACGCAATAGCTGTCTGTCACTGTGAACTGTCTGTCACTGTGAACTGTCTTATTTCTAAAACGCAATGGACACATAAAACTGTCTGTCACTGTGAACTGTCTGAATTGTCTACGAATTACTGTCTTCGAAATGAGCCAATTTATGGAAATTTAATTTTTCTGATGCGTTTTTAGTACAGCAATTTAATAGAAAAAAAAAATTTCCGAAACACTTAAAAATGACTCATTCTAAAACGCAATGGACTGAAAACACCTAAAAAATGTGTTTTACCTAAAACACAATGACTAAAAACACTTAAAAATGTGTTTTTTTCTAAAACGCAATAGCTGTCTGTCACTGTGAACTGTCTGTCACTGTGAACTGTCTTATTTCTAAAACGCAATGGACACATAAAACTGTCTGTCACTGTGAACTGTCTGAATTGTCTACGAATTACTGTCTTCGAAATGAGCCAATTTATGGAAATTTAATTTTTCTGATGCGTTTTTAGTACAGCAATTTAATAGAAAAAAAAAATTTCCGAAACACTTAAAAATGACTCATTCTAAAACGCAATGGACTGAAAACACCTAAAAAATGTGTTTTACCTAAAACACAATGACTAAAAACACTTAAAAATGTGTTTTTTTCTAAAACGCAATAGCTGTCTGTCACTGTGAACTGTCTGTCACTGTGAACTGTCTGTCACTGTGAACTGTCTTATTTCTAAAACGCAATGGACACATAAAACTGTCTGTCACTGTGAACTGTCTGAATTGTCTACGAATTACTGTCTTCGAAATGAGCCAATTTATGGAAATTTAATTTTTCTGATGCGTTTTTAGTACAGCAATTTAATAGAAAAAAAAAAATTTCCGAAACACTTAAAAATGACTCATTCTAAAACGCAATGGACTGAAAACACCTAAAAAATGTGTTTTACCTAAAACACAATGACTAAAAACACTTAAAAATGTGTTTTTTTCTAAAACGCAATAGCTGTCTGTCACTGTGAACTGTCTGTCACTGTGAACTGTCTTATTTCTAAAACGCAATGGACACATAAAACTGTCTGTCACTGTGAACTGTCTGAATTGTCTACGAATTACTGTCTTCGAAATGAGCCAATTTATGGAAATTTAATTTTTCTGATGCGTTTTTAGTACAGCAATTTAATAGAAAAAAAAAATTTCCGAAACACTTAAAAATGACTCATTCTAAAACGCAATGGACTGAAAACACCTAAAAAATGTGTTTTACCTAAAACACAATGACTAAAAACACTTAAAAATGTGTTTTTTTCTAAAACGCAATAGCTGTCTGTCACTGTGAACTGTCTGTCACTGTGAACTGTCTTATTTCTAAAACGCAATGGACACATAAAACTGTCTGTCACTGTGAACTGTCTGAATTGTCTACGAATTACTGTCTTCGAAATGAGCCAATTTATGGAAATTTAATTTTTCTGATGCGTTTTTAGTACAGCAATTTAATAGAAAAAAAAAATTTCCGAAACACTTAAAAATGACTCATTCTAAAACGCAATGGACTGAAAACACCTAAAAAATGTGTTTTACCTAAAACACAATGACTAAAAACACTTAAAAATGTGTTTTTTTCTAAAACGCAATAGCTGTCTGTCACTGTGAACTGTCTGTCACTGTGAACTGTCTTATTTCTAAAACGCAATGGACACATAAAACTGTCTGTCACTGTGAACTGTCTGAATTGTCTACGAATTACTGTCTTCGAAATGAGCCAATTTATGGAAATTTAATTTTTCTGATGCGTTTTTAGTACAGCAATTTAATAGAAAAAAAAAATTTCCGAAACACTTAAAAATGACTCATTCTAAAACGCAATGGACTGAAAACACCTAAAAAATGTGTTTTACCTAAAACACAATGACTAAAAACACTTAAAAATGTGTTTTTTTCTAAAACGCAATAGCTGTCTGTCACTGTGAACTGTCTGTCACTGTGAACTGTCTTATTTCTAAAACGCAATGGACACATAAAACTGTCTGTCACTGTGAACTGTCTGAATTGTCTACGAATTACTGTCTTCGAAATGAGCCAATTTATGGAAATTTAATTTTTCTGATGCGTTTTTAGTACAGCAATTTAATAGAAAAAAAAAATTTCCGAAACACTTAAAAATGACTCATTCTAAAACGCAATGGACTGAAAACACCTAAAAAATGTGTTTTACCTAAAACACAATGACTAAAAACACTTAAAAATGTGTTTTTTTCTAAAACGCAATAGCTGTCTGTCACTGTGAACTGTCTGTCACTGTGAACTGTCTTATTTCTAAAACGCAATGGACACATAAAACTGTCTGTCACTGTGAACTGTCTGAATTGTCTACGAATTACTGTCTTCGAAATGAGCCAATTTATGGAAATTTAATTTTTCTGATGCGTTTTTAGTACAGCAATTTAATAGAAAAAAAAAATTTCCGAAACACTTAAAAATGACTCATTCTAAAACGCAATGGACTGAAAACACCTAAAAAATGTGTTTTACCTAAAACACAATGACTAAAAACACTTAAAAATGTGTTTTTTTCTAAAACGCAATAGCTGTCTGTCACTGTGAACTGTCTGTCACTGTGAACTGTCTTATTTCTAAAACGCAATGGACACATAAAACTGTCTGTCACTGTGAACTGTCTGAATTGTCTACGAATTACTGTCTTCGAAATGAGCCAATTTATGGAAATTTAATTTTTCTGATGCGTTTTTAGTACAGCAATTTAATAGAAAAAAAAAAATTTCCGAAACACTTAAAAATGACTCATTCTAAAACGCAATGGACTGAAAACACCTAAAAAATGTGTTTTACCTAAAACACAATGACTAAAAACACTTAAAAATGTGTTTTTTTCTAAAACGCAATAGCTGTCTGTCACTGTGAACTGTCTGTCACTGTGAACTGTCTTATTTCTAAAACGCAATGGACACATAAAACTGTCTGTCACTGTGAACTGTCTGAATTGTCTACGAATTACTGTCTTCGAAATGAGCCAATTTATGGAAATTTAATTTTTCTGATGCGTTTTTAGTACAGCAATTTAATAGAAAAAAAAAATTTCCGAAACACTTAAAAATGACTCATTCTAAAACGCAATGGACTGAAAACACCTAAAAAATGTGTTTTACCTAAAACACAATGACTAAAAACACTTAAAAATGTGTTTTTTTCTAAAACGCAATAGCTGTCTGTCACTGTGAACTGTCTGTCACTGTGAACTGTCTTATTTCTAAAACGCAATGGACACATAAAACTGTCTGTCACTGTGAACTGTCTGAATTGTCTACGAATTACTGTCTTCGAAATGAGCCAATTTATGGAAATTTAATTTTTCTGATGCGTTTTTAGTACAGCAATTTAATAGAAAAAAAAAATTTCCGAAACACTTAAAAATGACTCATTCTAAAACGCAATGGACTGAAAACACCTAAAAAATGTGTTTTACCTAAAACACAATGACTAAAAACACTTAAAAATGTGTTTTTTTCTAAAACGCAATAGCTGTCTGTCACTGTGAACTGTCTGTCACTGTGAACTGTCTTATTTCTAAAACGCAATGGACACATAAAACTGTCTGTCACTGTGAACTGTCTGAATTGTCTACGAATTACTGTCTTCGAAATGAGCCAATTTATGGAAATTTAATTTTTCTGATGCGTTTTTAGTACAGCAATTTAATAGAAAAAAAAAAATTTCCGAAACACTTAAAAATGACTCATTCTAAAACGCAATGGACTGAAAACACCTAAAAAATGTGTTTTACCTAAAACACAATGACTAAAAACACTTAAAAATGTGTTTTTTTCTAAAACGCAATAGCTGTCTGTCACTGTGAACTGTCTGTCACTGTGAACTGTCTTATTTCTAAAACGCAATGGACACATAAAACTGTCTGTCACTGTGAACTGTCTGAATTGTCTACGAATTACTGTCTTCGAAATGAGCCAATTTATGGAAATTTAATTTTTCTGATGCGTTTTTAGTACAGCAATTTAATAGAAAAAAAAAATTTCCGAAACACTTAAAAATGACTCATTCTAAAACGCAATGGACTGAAAACACCTAAAAAATGTGTTTTACCTAAAACACAATGACTAAAAACACTTAAAAATGTGTTTTTTTCTAAAACGCAATAGCTGTCTGTCACTGTGAACTGTCTGTCACTGTGAACTGTCTTATTTCTAAAACGCAATGGACACATAAAACTGTCTGTCACTGTGAACTGTCTGAATTGTCTACGAATTACTGTCTTCGAAATGAGCCAATTTATGGAAATTTAATTTTTCTGATGCGTTTTTAGTACAGCAATTTAATAGAAAAAAAAAATTTCCGAAACACTTAAAAATGACTCATTCTAAAACGCAATGGACTGAAAACACCTAAAAAATGTGTTTTACCTAAAACACAATGACTAAAAACACTTAAAAATGTGTTTTTTTCTAAAACGCAATAGCTGTCTGTCACTGTGAACTGTCTGTCACTGTGAACTGTCTTATTTCTAAAACGCAATGGACACATAAAACTGTCTGTCACTGTGAACTGTCTGAATTGTCTACGAATTACTGTCTTCGAAATGAGCCAATTTATGGAAATTTAATTTTTCTGATGCGTTTTTAGTACAGCAATTTAATAGAAAAAAAAAATTTCCGAAACACTTAAAAATGACTCATTCTAAAACGCAATGGACTGAAAACACCTAAAAAATGTGTTTTACCTAAAACACAATGACTAAAAACACTTAAAAATGTGTTTTTTTCTAAAACGCAATAGCTGTCTGTCACTGTGAACTGTCTGTCACTGTGAACTGTCTTATTTCTAAAACGCAATGGACACATAAAACTGTCTGTCACTGTGAACTGTCTGAATTGTCTACGAATTACTGTCTTCGAAATGAGCCAATTTATGGAAATTTAATTTTTCTGATGCGTTTTTAGTACAGCAATTTAATAGAAAAAAAAAATTTCCGAAACACTTAAAAATGACTCATTCTAAAACGCAATGGACTGAAAACACCTAAAAAATGTGTTTTACCTAAAACACAATGACTAAAAACACTTAAAAATGTGTTTTTTTCTAAAACGCAATAGCTGTCTGTCACTGTGAACTGTCTGTCACTGTGAACTGTCTTATTTCTAAAACGCAATGGACACATAAAACTGTCTGTCACTGTGAACTGTCTGAATTGTCTACGAATTACTGTCTTCGAAATGAGCCAATTTATGGAAATTTAATTTTTCTGATGCGTTTTTAGTACAGCAATTTAATAGAAAAAAAAAAATTTCCGAAACACTTAAAAATGACTCATTCTAAAACGCAATGGACTGAAAACACCTAAAAAATGTGTTTTACCTAAAACACAATGACTAAAAACACTTAAAAATGTGTTTTTTTCTAAAACGCAATAGCTGTCTGTCACTGTGAACTGTCTGTCACTGTGAACTGTCTTATTTCTAAAACGCAATGGACACATAAAACTGTCTGTCACTGTGAACTGTCTGAATTGTCTACGAATTACTGTCTTCGAAATGAGCCAATTTATGGAAATTTAATTTTTCTGATGCGTTTTTAGTACAGCAATTTAATAGAAAAAAAAAAATTTCCGAAACACTTAAAAATGACTCATTCTAAAACGCAATGGACTGAAAACACCTAAAAAATGTGTTTTACCTAAAACACAATGACTAAAAACACTTAAAAATGTGTTTTTTTCTAAAACGCAATAGCTGTCTGTCACTGTGAACTGTCTGTCACTGTGAACTGTCTTATTTCTAAAACGCAATGGACACATAAAACTGTCTGTCACTGTGAACTGTCTGAATTGTCTACGAATTACTGTCTTCGAAATGAGCCAATTTATGGAAATTTAATTTTTCTGATGCGTTTTTAGTACAGCAATTTAATAGAAAAAAAAAATTTCCGAAACACTTAAAAATGACTCATTCTAAAACGCAATGGACTGAAAACACCTAAAAAATGTGTTTTACCTAAAACACAATGACTAAAAACACTTAAAAATGTGTTTTTTTCTAAAACGCAATAGCTGTCTGTCACTGTGAACTGTCTGTCACTGTGAACTGTCTTATTTCTAAAACGCAATGGACACATAAAACTGTCTGTCACTGTGAACTGTCTGAATTGTCTACGAATTACTGTCTTCGAAATGAGCCAATTTATGGAAATTTAATTTTTCTGATGCGTTTTTAGTACAGCAATTTAATAGAAAAAAAAAATTTCCGAAACACTTAAAAATGACTCATTCTAAAACGCAATGGACTGAAAACACCTAAAAAATGTGTTTTACCTAAAACACAATGACTAAAAACACTTAAAAATGTGTTTTTTTCTAAAACGCAATAGCTGTCTGTCACTGTGAACTGTCTGTCACTGTGAACTGTCTTATTTCTAAAACGCAATGGACACATAAAACTGTCTGTCACTGTGAACTGTCTGAATTGTCTACGAATTACTGTCTTCGAAATGAGCCAATTTATGGAAATTTAATTTTTCTGATGCGTTTTTAGTACAGCAATTTAATAGAAAAAAAAAATTTCCGAAACACTTAAAAATGACTCATTCTAAAACGCAATGGACTGAAAACACCTAAAAAATGTGTTTTACCTAAAACACAATGACTAAAAACACTTAAAAATGTGTTTTTTTCTAAAACGCAATAGCTGTCTGTCACTGTGAACTGTCTGTCACTGTGAACTGTCTTATTTCTAAAACGCAATGGACACATAAAACTGTCTGTCACTGTGAACTGTCTGAATTGTCTACGAATTACTGTCTTCGAAATGAGCCAATTTATGGAAATTTAATTTTTCTGATGCGTTTTTAGTACAGCAATTTAATAGAAAAAAAAAAATTTCCGAAACACTTAAAAATGACTCATTCTAAAACGCAATAGACTGAAAACACCTAAAAAATGTGTTTTACCTAAAACACAATGACTAAAAACACTTAAAAATGTGTTTTTTTCTAAAACGCAATAGCTGTCTGTCACTGTGAACTGTCTGTCACTGTGAACTGTCTTATTTCTAAAACGCAATGGACACATAAAACTGTCTGTCACTGTGAACTGTCTGAATTGTCTACGAATTACTGTCTTCGAAATGAGCCAATTTATGGAAATTTAATTTTTCTGATGCGTTTTTAGTACAGCAATTTAATAGAAAAAAAAAAATTTCCGAAACACTTAAAAATGACTCATTCTAAAACGCAATGGACTGAAAACACCTAAAAAATGTGTTTTACCTAAAACACAATGACTAAAAACACTTAAAAATGTGTTTTTTTCTAAAACGCAATAGCTGTCTGTCACTGTGAACTGTCTGTCACTGTGAACTGTCTTATTTCTAAAACGCAATGGACACATAAAACTGTCTGTCACTGTGAACTGTCTGAATTGTCTACGAATTACTGTCTTCGAAATGAGCCAATTTATGGAAATTTAATTTTTCTGATGCGTTTTTAGTACAGCAATTTAATAGAAAAAAAAAATTTCCGAAACACTTAAAAATGACTCATTCTAAAACGCAATGGACTGAAAACACCTAAAAAATGTGTTTTACCTAAAACACAATGACTAAAAACACTTAAAAATGTGTTTTTTTTCTAAAACGCAATAGCTGTCTGTCACTGTGAACTGTCTGTCACTGTGAACTGTCTTATTTCTAAAACGCAATGGACACATAAAACTGTCTGTCACTGTGAACTGTCTGAATTGTCTACGAATTACTGTCTTCGAAATGAGCCAATTTATGGAAATTTAATTTTTCTGATGCGTTTTTAGTACAGCAATTTAATAGAAAAAAAAAAATTTCCGAAACACTTAAAAATGACTCATTCTAAAACGCAATGGACTGAAAACACCTAAAAAATGTGTTTTACCTAAAACACAATGACTAAAAACACTTAAAAATGTGTTTTTTTCTAAAACGCAATAGCTGTCTGTCACTGTGAACTGTCTGTCACTGTGAACTGTCTTATTTCTAAAACGCAATGGACACATAAAACTGTCTGTCACTGTGAACTGTCTGAATTGTCTACGAATTACTGTCTTCGAAATGAGCCAATTTATGGAAATTTAATTTTTCTGATGCGTTTTTAGTACAGCAATTTAATAGAAAAAAAAAAATTTCCGAAACACTTAAAAATGACTCATTCTAAAACGCAATGGACTGAAAACACCTAAAAAATGTGTTTTACCTAAAACACAATGACTAAAAACACTTAAAAATGTGTTTTTTTCTAAAACGCAATAGCTGTCTGTCACTGTGAACTGTCTGTCACTGTGAACTGTCTTATTTCTAAAACGCAATGGACACATAAAACTGTCTGTCACTGTGAACTGTCTGAATTGTCTACGAATTACTGTCTTCGAAATGAGCCAATTTATGGAAATTTAATTTTTCTGATGCGTTTTTAGTACAGCAATTTAATAGAAAAAAAAAATTTCCGAAACACTTAAAAATGACTCATTCTAAAACGCAATGGACTGAAAACACCTAAAAAATGTGTTTTACCTAAAACACAATGACTAAAAACACTTAAAAATGTGTTTTTTTCTAAAACGCAATAGCTGTCTGTCACTGTGAACTGTCTGTCACTGTGAACTGTCTTATTTCTAAAACGCAATGGACACATAAAACTGTCTGTCACTGTGAACTGTCTGAATTGTCTACGAATTACTGTCTTCGAAATGAGCCAATTTATGGAAATTTAATTTTTCTGATGCGTTTTTAGTACAGCAATTTAATAGAAAAAAAAAAATTTCCGAAACACTTAAAAATGACTCATTCTAAAACGCAATGGACTGAAAACACCTAAAAAATGTGTTTTACCTAAAACACAATGACTAAAAACACTTAAAAATGTGTTTTTTTCTAAAACGCAATAGCTGTCTGTCACTGTGAACTGTCTGTCACTGTGAACTGTCTTATTTCTAAAACGCAATGGACACATAAAACTGTCTGTCACTGTGAACTGTCTGAATTGTCTACGAATTACTGTCTTCGAAATGAGCCAATTTATGGAAATTTAATTTTTCTGATGCGTTTTTAGTACAGCAATTTAATAGAAAAAAAAAATTTCCGAAACACTTAAAAATGACTCATTCTAAAACGCAATGGACTGAAAACACCTAAAAAATGTGTTTTACCTAAAACACAATGACTAAAAACACTTAAAAATGTGTTTTTTTCTAAAACGCAATAGCTGTCTGTCACTGTGAACTGTCTGTCACTGTGAACTGTCTTATTTCTAAAACGCAATGGACACATAAAACTGTCTGTCACTGTGAACTGTCTGAATTGTCTACGAATTACTGTCTTCGAAATGAGCCAATTTATGGAAATTTAATTTTTCTGATGCGTTTTTAGTACAGCAATTTAATAGAAAAAAAAAATTTCCGAAACACTTAAAAATGACTCATTCTAAAACGCAATGGACTGAAAACACCTAAAAAATGTGTTTTACCTAAAACACAATGACTAAAAACACTTAAAAATGTGTTTTTTTCTAAAACGCAATAGCTGTCTGTCACTGTGAACTGTCTGTCACTGTGAACTGTCTTATTTCTAAAACGCAATGGACACATAAAACTGTCTGTCACTGTGAACTGTCTGAATTGTCTACGAATTACTGTCTTCGAAATGAGCCAATTTATGGAAATTTAATTTTTCTGATGCGTTTTTAGTACAGCAATTTAATAGAAAAAAAAAAATTTCCGAAACACTTAAAAATGACTCATTCTAAAACGCAATGGACTGAAAACACCTAAAAAATGTGTTTTACCTAAAACACAATGACTAAAAACACTTAAAAATGTGTTTTTTTCTAAAACGCAATAGCTGTCTGTCACTGTGAACTGTCTGTCACTGTGAACTGTCTTATTTCTAAAACGCAATGGACACATAAAACTGTCTGTCACTGTGAACTGTCTGAATTGTCTACGAATTACTGTCTTCGAAATGAGCCAATTTATGGAAATTTAATTTTTCTGATGCGTTTTTAGTACAGCAATTTAATAGAAAAAAAAAAATTTCCGAAACACTTAAAAATGACTCATTCTAAAACGCAATGGACTGAAAACACCTAAAAAATGTGTTTTACCTAAAACACAATGACTAAAAACACTTAAAAATGTGTTTTTTTCTAAAACGCAATAGCTGTTTGTCACTGTGAACTGTCTGTCACTGTGAACTGTCTTATTTCTAAAACGCAATGGACACATAAAACTGTCTGTCACTGTGAACTGTCTGAATTGTATACGAATTACTGTCTTCGAAATGAGCCAATTTCTGGAAAATTAATTTTTCTCAACCCCAGCCAGGGGCTCTGCCCCTTGGACCCCGCCAGGGGCTGCCGCCCCTGGGACCCCGCTACCGGGGGCTGCCGCCCCCGGACCCCCGCAAAGATCGTAAAACGCAATGACTAAATAAAAAACCCAGATCATGAAAATGAAATTAAAGAATTTCTTACATGGATCGAAGCCGATTTCTTCATCAATTGACGGAATTTGAATGATAGAAACACTTATCAACGCTCGAATCGAACGAATCGAGTGATTATCTCCAAAATCACCGGAAAAAACGAGATTTTTTTATGAAATTAAACTGGGTTTTCTTCAAAAAAAAAGCTGAAGAACACGTTGATCGGGTTCTGAATCATTGATTTGTGATGAAAATCGCACTATAATGTAGTGATTATTGAGATATAAAGTGAAGAAATAGTTGAAGATGGTGGATTTTGAAAATGATGGGTTTTTGAATTTACTGGGTTTTGAAAAAGGAAGAAGAAAGAGTTGGATTGACTAAAATACCCTTTCTCTTTATTTTAAAATTTGCCACATGTCATAATCCTATGGCTTCCTATCCTTCCTAGAGAAAATTAACTTCCTATTTGATCTTTACCCATCTTTTTAATTCATTTCAACTATTTGCAATTTATTAAAATTATATTGTAATAGTTTATATAATGTATGTGTTGTTGGATACCAACTACATTTCAAGGCTGATTTACAACCACCATAGATGGTGTTTAGCACAATTTTCAAACTTGTGGGGTGCTTTGATATCATAAACTCTTGAATCTCAAAGCATTATAACTTGCAAGTTGCAAGAATCATCCTATAAAAAATATCAACTTTTCTTATTTGAGTGAGGGCCATCAATGACACAATTGGTTAAGAATCCAATGTCACAATTGTTTAACAATTTCGTAATTATGTACTAATATTTATAAATTATAAACGATATATTTAAGTTTCAATTTAAAAATTGTTGCTTCCAAATGAAAATATTTATATACTTTTTACCTACAAAAACCCACTTGTAAATTTTATAACTCTTATAAGTATACCGATCATATACTTTTATGTAATTTGATCAAATTAATTTACTCTTGAATTGCTCTTATAAGTGATTATGAACATGAATCAAATATAATAAACATAAATTGATTATATTCGAAAGAAGATATAAAAGTATTCTTAAAAAAGATCCAAGAATATATGATGTATGCATGGACCTACCAATTCAATCATACTTTTTAGTGAGGTGATAAAACAAGAGAAAAAACAGAAGTACAATATGATGTAGAATTTCATACAATTAAATGATTAATTTATCTTAGACCATGTAATATATGTATTATAACTAAGTTTATATAGAGCTAGTTAATATATGCATTTATTATAACAATGTTTAATTTTTTTAATAGAAATAATTACTACTTCACCCTCTCAATCCACATCATTTTGTATCTTTAAAGAAATTACTCTCCCCTAGTTATTAGCCAAAACTTTAATACTACAATTTTTCTAATATACAATTCGAAACCCCCTCTCCCTCACCCACAAACGTTGGATGAGATGGGCTTAGTTAACATTTAAAATTTAGGGTGGTAGATGTTGAAGCGGGTGGTGTGGGATGGGCTATGTGATAACGAGGGAGAGTCAGGTGGCAGAGAGATGAAAAATTGGCATGGAGAGGAAGAATAAGCAAAGCCTCTATGCAAAATTAAAGAAGCAACACAAAAGGAAATTGCAAGAAGGGGATAAGGAAGCGAGATGAAAGCCGATGCGACACTTTGGGACGAGCGGGAACACAACTCCCACCTTCAGGATCGCCATCGAGATGACCGATATGAATGGAATTATGGGATGCAAGGTATGACTCCCTCTGTCCTTAGAAGCTTGGGAGGAATAAGAACACCATGAGAAAGCGTAGGTACAAAGATAGTAATGGTATGGTATTTAATATATGTTTCAGTGGCTTTTAACTGTTTTTTTTAAATATAGTTTTGATTGGTTTTGCATGTAAGGTGATATGCCTAGCATCATATTATGTTTCCTCATGTATGAATATATGGTTCACCCGTTCTTGAGTTCTTTTAAAGTTATCATTTAATTGACTTGTTATAACACATGAAACAAGACTAATAATACTCATAAATCATACACTAATTATTCAATAACACATGAAACAAGACTAATAATACTCATAAATCATACACTAATTATTCAAACGATATCATGATGATCTCTGTTTTTATTGGTTCAGATAATTAATACAAATAAAATTCAAACGACTACATTGACTTTGAGAAAATCCTAGAACAAATTTTATAAATAAACTCTAAGTAGATTTCATGGACCTAATGTGATATATCCTATTTTGAAGAAAGACAACTTAATACTTATAACCTATATATTGTAAACCATCATGATACCTTAAAATTCCATCATCAATGATTGTGGTATATTTAAAGTTTTAAACTTTATTATAAACCATCATATAAGATCTTGAACACGTGAACAAAACGTCATGAACCATATTGTAACATCATGGAGTATATGGCCACATGGGATTATTAATAATAACAATATAGTAATTGTACTTATGATAAATAATAACAACAATAATGGTGTTTATTAAATATTAGAGCTAAATTCCATTTTAGTCACTATGGTTTGAGTCATTTTCCCAGTTTAGTTTAAAAGTTTGAAATGTTACAATTTTAGTCCAAATAGTTTCAAACGTTGTCATTTTAGTCCACTTGGTTAACTTCATCCATTTTTTTGTTAACAAGAAGGTTAATTCGGTCATTTTAAATCTAATTCTGTTACCTAAAAGGGCAATCGACCATATAAAATGACCGAATTGCCCTTCTTGTTAACAGAAAAAAGTGAATGAAGTTAATCCAGTGGATTAAAATGGCAACGTTTTAAACTATTTGGACTAAAATGACAACATTTCAAACTTTTGAACTAAACTGGTAAAATAACCCAAACCACAAGGACTAAAATGGAATTTAACTCTAAATATTATTACTAATGCAAGATTAGATCTGAAAAACATGATTGAACACTTGTCAATTCACGAAGCTGGCAAAGGGTATTGGATGCGATCGCAGTGCGTGACAACCCTTTTCAACGTTCCCACTAAACTCCCCAATTTTCTCCCCCAATAATCAAAAACAACACAATTTTGTTTTCTGCATAATTATGAGCCTCTTCGGTCTCGGCAGGCAAGACAAACAAATCTTTTAATCTTGCATCTTTATTATTATTAAGGGTTTAATTTGATTTTCTTCAAGTTCTTGGATTGATCGCCTTTACTTTCTTCATCTGGGTACCCTTTGATTATGTTAAAGTTTTGGTTTTTAGATTGAATTCATGAATCTTGAAACTGGGTAGTCATGGGTTTGATCTAAGATGCAGAAAGTTAATACCTTTTTTTGAAATTTGGGGTGTTGGTAACTTTTTATTGAATCTTGATTATGTTAGTATTAAGAAGGGGATCACAAAGTGCTGATTTTCATTGGGATTATTTGGTTGTAGACAGTTTTTTTTTTTTTTTTTTTTTTTTTGGTGTTTGTTAAATTATGAGCAATGATTTAAATTGATCAAATGGGGAGAAACTTTATTTTTAAGTTGCTAAGAAAGATTATTGTGGGAATTTTGCAGGAATCAGAGGACGTTTCGTCCGAAAAAGAGTGCACCTTCAGGGAGTAAGGTTAATTTTTTCAGTTCTTGTGGCTGTGGATTTTGTAAAACTTGATATCTTGTGATTTGAATTGAAATATCAAATTTTGTTCTAAATTGTTTTTTAAAAAAATGCTTTTTTTTTTTTTTTTTTTTTTGTGTATAGGGGGCACAACTAAGGCAGCATATTGATGCCACTTTGGGTAGTGGAAACTTGAGAGAAGCTGTGAGGCTTCCTCCTGGAGAGGATATAAATGAATGGCTTGCTGTCAACAGTTAAAATCTCTTTGATTAATCGTCTGAAAGATAAATTGCGGTCGTTTGACTTTTGAATTCTGACTTTTGACTTTTGGTTTTCGGTTTTCAGCTGTGGATTTCTTCAACCAGGTGAATCTTCTTTATGGAACCTTAACTGAGTTCTGTACGCCAGAGATTTGCCCGACCATGACCGCAGGTCCAAAGTAAGTCTTGCTATTGCACATTTGCACGATTAACGGTTTCTTATATAGAAGATACATGATTCTTGAATTTATGTAAATAAAACTTGACAGATATGAATACCGATGGGCTGATGGTGTGCAAATCAAGAAGCCTATTGAAGTTTCGGCTCCAAAGTACGTAGAGTTCTTGATGGATTGGATTGAGTCACAATTGGATGACGAGTCCATCTTTCCTCAACGACTTGGTAATTAGTTAATTACCATGTCTGTAATGCATCATTTAATAAAGCTTTTTCGAGGCGTTTAGGAAACTGAAATAGTAATTTTCGATTGTCGTGCAGGAGCGCCATTTCCCGCCAATTTTAGGGACGTTGTGAAAACGATATTTAAACGCTTGTTTCGTGTATATGCGCATATCTACCACACGCATTTTCAGAAGATTGTGAGTCTTAAAGAAGAAGCCCATCTAAACACTTGTTTCAAGCATTTCATATTGTTTACATGTGTAAGTTTTTTTTTCGATCATCCACGACGACTTATTTCTTGTCGATTTTCGTCGTTAAAGGTTTATACCGAAACTATAATGTTTTGATGTGCAGGAATTTTCTTTGATTGACAAGAAGGAACTAGCCCCTCTTCATGAGCTTATAGAATCCATTGTCACTTATTGAAATACCTTTGCGTTTTACGTACCCTTAAGTTTGATTATATCGGGGCTGAATAAGGTGTTGTCGTTACAAGTTGTGCTAGACGTTATCTAATGTGTTATTTATCGCGTGTTTGGTTTCATTTTTGTTCGTCTGTCTGTGCATATGTAACAAAATTATAACCGTACCGCCTTGCCTACTTTTATATTTCTAAATATATGCCAAACCACATCATTCATGTACTAAATAATTGAAAGAATATTTCAATTTTTTAGAAGTTTAGAAGTTTTTAACTTAAACAAAAGATTGGAGTTCTTGAGAATTTTAACCAATTTTGATCAACACTAGAGTTTTGTATAAAATTGTATTATAAGAATTCACTAATTGATGTGAATGGATTGAAATTACCATTAGATTGGATGGTTATTTAATGTTTAATGTAAAAGTTATGATTTTCGAAAAAAAAAATGTAAGAGTAAACTGCCATTTTGGTTCCTGTGGTTTGGTCACTTTTGTCACTTTAGTCCAAAACTCAAACTTTTTGCATCTGGGTCCCTGTGGTTTCAGTTTTATTGCCATTTTGGTCCAAAAATGAAATCAGGTCATATTTGTCTTATAAAATCCTGCTATTTTGTCATTTTCCGCAGGTGCAAAATGATAATTTCTTTTTTATAAATAAATACCATATTTTATAAGACAAATATGACCTGATTTGCCCCTGAGGAAAATGAGAAAATTGCAGGATTTTATAAAACAAATATGACCTGGTTTCATTTTTGGACCAAAATGGCAATAAAACTGAAACTACAGGGACCCAGATGCAAAAAGTTTGAATTTTGGACTAAAGTGGCAAAAGTGACCAAACCACAGGGACCAAAATGGCAGTTTACTCAAATGTAATTTTGACAAAGTTTAATCCGAAGTAATTTTTCTGCCATTCTTACGTAAATTTTATATCGTTGATCGATTTCAAAACTAAAAGCCATCTGAAGACTGAAGTAACAATTTGGTGAATTGATTGGCCACGCTGATTACGTAAGAATTCAAATGACTAATTATACATGCTAAATTGTCTTTTTTTTGAACGGCAAAATATCTACATCGACTCATCACACTTCCCCATTGGAAGCTCGGTCCCACTAAGGCCAGACAGTCGTTCATTACAACAAGGCCCACGCTGACACAGAGAGTGACGCGACGTTCAACTGTAGAAAACCCCATAGAGACCTCCAAGCTAGTTGAGTGCCCCCACACGACGTTCAGGGGAAAAACCAGGATGCCTCAACCGTATTACCATGGCATCATTGGCCGCTAAATTGTCTGCAAACTTTCTAATTTGAGAAAAACAAATAGGACCACAAACGAATATTAAAGAAAAAGTTTTTACAAAATATGTGTGCTACACAATTCAACTAACATAAAGGAAAACTACTAAAAAGTATAAACTAAGAAGTTCAAAGTACCTGATCTTATGCAAGTTCTAAACTACCGAAAAAAGTCGAAAACTTTGACACAAAACCCTTTATAACTCCTCGCGAAATCCATCAAGAGGTTTCATATGAATCACTCCAAACTCATCCTTCCCAGATCTTTTATCCGCAAAAATGTACGACCCCACAACACCGGCAAGAACCAAGAACACAAGCCCGAACATCTGCACATTAGCTAGCAACTGCCCATGAACCTCATGGTCATGTGACGAGCATGAAATCTCATTTTCTTCGAGTTTACAGCCAGCTGGCATCGAAGGGCCGTAGAGGGTAAATGCGGTTTGATAGAACCATAGGCCTTGAAGGGTTATGGCGATGCCACTGCAGATGTCAGCAGGGAAGCTTGTGGGCATGAGGGCCCCGGCGACGATTGATATAATGCAAAGGGCCACGAGTAGAACGAGAAGCAGATGGTAGTGACCCTCTAGACCTTGGTGTGTTGTTGAGTGGAAAAAGAATAAAAGATACTCTGCGCAGAATGCTGCGGCGGATATTAAGCATAGCGCGCCTTCGGGTAATGGAAGAAAGCTGAAGTTTGACCAAAAAGTCAAAGTCAAGATTTTATAAAACAGAATTTCAGATATAGATAAGAGTTCTACATTAATCTTTATGAACTTATATGCAAAAAGGAGTTAGTTACGTTTTTCGTCCCCGAGGTTTGTTGAAAATAATCAATCGAGTTAATTACTGTTTTCGTCCCTGTGGTTTGTCAAAAATCACTATTTCAGTCCATTAGTTTAAAAATTGCGATTTCAGTCCCTGTGATTTCACTTTCATAACCATTTCAGTCCCTGTGGTTTCACTTTCGTAACCATTTCAATCCATTATTCTATTAAGTACAGTGACTGAAATGGTTACGAGGTGGACTGAAATGGTTACGAAAGTGAAACCACAGGGACTGAAATCGCAATTTTTAAACTCATGGACTGAAATAGTGATTTTTGATAAACCACAGGGACGAAAACAGTAATTAACTCTAATCAATACAATCCATTAGTTTAAAAATTGCCAAAACAGTACCAATCTTACACTTTTGTAACAATTACAGTCCACCTCCCTTTTTTTAACATAGGGGTGTTTTAGTCTTTTCACCAAAAACTTAACGATAAATTGGATGGGGTTAACAGAGGTGGACTGTAAATGTTACAAAAGTGAAAGTACTGGCACTGTTTTGCCAATTTTTAAACTAATGGACTGTAATCGCTATTTTCAACAAACCACAGGGACGAAAAACGTAACTAACTGCAAAAAATATAAAATATGTAATTACTTATTGTATCAAACATCAAGGGTGTGCATCAGACTTTCACCTTTGAGCATTTCATATACAAATAAATCATTCATTTTTTCGCAGATTTTAAGTAAGATGCTTGAAATCAATGAATTAACATAAAATAAACAAATTTAACAGAAAATTAATAACAAAAAGCAAGGTATGAACAAGGTTTAAAAGAACGGAAACGAGTTTCGAGGCGTTTTCCCTTCGCCTCACGAGGCGTAAGCCTCTAGGCAAAACGAGGCGTAAGGTCGAGGCGGTATTAATAAATAAATATAAAAATTATATATATTATAAAAATAATAATGCTAACTAATTTCATCATCAGATTCATCAAAATCATCAAAAACACACTAAAAAAAGACATGAAACGCTTGAAATTGACACAAAAAGTCAAAAACATCAAAAACAACTAACAAGATCCACTGAGGCGCACCTGAGGCGCAACTTTCTTAGCGCCTCATCCCCTCTGAGGCCCATATACATTAAAAACACCATGAGGCACGCCTCAGACACGTTTTTTAGCCGTTTTGCCTCGAGGGGCGCCTTGAGGTGCACGCCTCAAACGTTTTTTAAAACCATGGGTATGAATGATGAAGACTAACCTGGTTTTTTCAGAGAGCAAAGCAACGATACTGAAAACGAAGAACATCAGAAGCATTCCACCGTGCTCAAAATCATTCATATGATGCGGGTTCAAGACGCCGTTAACAAAGAACTTAAGGTGAGTAGAATACAAAAGCTCTATACACATATCAATAAAAGCTCCAACTGATATCACATAAAGTTCCAAATACTTCAACTTCTCGTTAAAACCCGGAACAGGGTTCCACACTCGTACACGAAACGAGCTCGGATCCCCTGCATACCGGACCACGCTGCACCATATATGCCAAACACCTACCACAAGAAACAGTGTCCCCGGAACCACATGTCCAGCAAAAGATCCCATTTTTTTGTCCCCAAAATTCCACAAACGCGTGATCCTCGAAAAATTCTTCGACAATCGAACAAAAAACTAAGAATTTGAGACGGGTTTATTCGATAATCCAAGAAAAAGATTCGAATTAGGGTGAATCTTGAAATATCAAATACCCTTGTTTATTTCAAGTTCTTCAAACCAATCAATTAAATTAAATTAAATTCCTGTGTTGAAAAAAATGAAAACTTTAGTCAAAAAGAAAACCCATATGCTATTTCTAAGAAATTGAAGAGCAGCTTCTAGTATGTCCATTGAATTGAATTATTAAAAAAGTCAAACTAATACTAGAAGGTCAAAAATGGAAGCTTTATATCATGAAACATACATCTAATAACATCATAAACATGATACAAATCTCACAAAAACAAAACCTAGCTAGGGTAAGCAAGAAATTAACTGTCACCATGCTTATACAGTTATACATCATGATGCTTATGGTCAACGGTCAAAAGTCAAACAACAACCAAAAATCAAAATGAAACATGGGATCAAGAAACAAACAGATCATGAAACTTTGAAAAGAAAATTGGGACTTACAATGATGGACGCTTGTTGAATGATTATAATATGATTGAAAAGATTACGGAAATCAAGAATGGAGAGATGGGTGTGAAAGAAGAATGATTAAGTGATTATTATTGAGGAAGACGGTGGGATCGGGGACAGATGCCTTCTGGGAAAAAAGGAAAAGTGACAAAAAGAAAAATGGAAGATTTTATAACGGCAAGAAAAACTTGAAAAGTTTACAATTATGGGTTCGTAGATTTATTATTTGAGTGATATTTTTACGACCATGAGGTGGTTTTGGGGCCCACGACTTGTGGTTATGCCGGAAAACATGTGCCTCTCGTCTCACCTTAAATGTTTCAACTGCTTTGGTTAGATTCTTGGAGAAGATTACCTTGCAAAATTGACCGGGTTAGGTTATAGGGTGTGGTCATGACCCTCGTGACCACCATGATTCTCCACGTCAACGTTATGTCACCCACCTCTAATCCACAATTCAAAACTGCTACCGATGTGGTCATGGCCAAATCTATTCTATTTAGAAATCATGAATTATCTCCTTGGTTGCACCCCCTCTTAAAAACTAAAAAAAGGCTTACGAACACGAACGGGAAGGATGAAAGCGAGTTGGCACATCTGGTTGGATAACTGTCCACTTATTTATTTTAATTTATTTTTGTCTAAAGAAAAAGGAAAGAAAATTTTGAAAAATAGAAAAGAAGACCATGGTTGCCATGGTTTAATCCATGTGAACCATGGTGAATTAGGCGGGTGTGGTGTAGCCTTCCGTTCATGTTCCTACGTGACGAATTATGTCCCAACCATGATCTCCTCACCGTTTAGCCTTATAGTTTTGTATTTAGGGCACCCGGGACACTGAGCGGGTAGATCTTTGCGGAGTCGAACCGGCGCCAGCGCATCGCCGCAACCCCTGGGAGTAGGCTTGGCAGGTTGGGCTGGCTAGCTTGGGTACCCGCATGAGATGTTGTTTTCGAAAAATTCCCACCGTTAATCCGACAATTTGACCTTTTAAAAAAATTTACACTATATATATATAGGGGGCTGCTAGAATGAGAACCACCTTGAGTTGTAAGAACCGCGAGAACTACACCCCACGGGTGGGCGTTCACCATGATTTTTTTTTTACAACTAGATGTGTGTATTATAAACACAGCCGTAAAAAAAAATTTTAAACGCTGCGGCCGAGGGGGTAGTTTTTTACACCACAAGTTTGGTGTTTTTAATTTTTTTTCTTTTTTCTTTTTTTTTTTCACCAAACTTGTGGTGTAAAAAACTACCACCTCGGCCGCGGCGTTTAAAATTTTTTTTTACGGCTGTGTTTATAATACACACATCTAGTTGTAAAAAAAATCATGGTGAACGCCCACCCGTGGGGTGTAGTTCTCGCAGTTCTTACAACTCGGGGTGGTTTTCATTCTAGCGGCTCCCTATATATATATATTAAACATACATTCTCAAAATCCTTACCAAACATTACGACATTGATGAAGATGACGGTGACGAGGAATATGTCCAAGATACGCAATTTGAGCCTAACTAGGAAGATGTCACACCCTGACTTTTGCGAAAGCGTGATTATTTGTGTGACTTTCTTAATACCATAGCATTCAATCATAACAATGCTATATGATAAAAAACAGTAGATGTTTATCCATAAATTAAGTTTAGGAAATACCACATCACAATTGTCTGAAACGTTGACACCAAATTTAAGTTACAAACCACAACATGTTTAAATGAGTCCACGAAGACTCAACGAAAGAGATTAACTAAACCGAGTTTAGAAACATGTATCCCGTCCAGGAATAGGATACATCTACTAAACCCTTCGACCACGGATGACATCTTTTATTCATGACGCAGCTTGACAACATGCACACACCTGCCATATCCACTTAGTTCCCTGAAATACATGTAATTTGAAAACATCAACAAAAGTTGAGCGAGTTCATGTGTAAGTGTATGAATAAACCTTTAAAGTATGTCTTGTGTGTATGTATGTTCCTGGTATGTAGCAATAAGAAAAAACAGATCACCAATGGTTTGCAAGGCCAAAGATATGTGTGAAAATGGTGCAGGAAAACTCAAACCTAGCAAATTTATACCGGGCCTCCGGCTGGAAGACATAGTCACCCTATGGGCCACCCTGGTCCCCATGGGTGTGGGCTCGCTACACCCAAATAGATCTATCACTCATGTCCCTCGGTCCTACGACGAGGATTAATGGCCTTAAGTGTTATACCCACCTTTCACATGATCTAGCAGTAACCCTCCTTAGCTAACCATACCATGTATAAAACCTTTATAATAATTGTAACATGTATTTCACCCGCGAAGTATAAAATAGTTAAAAGAAAAGGGGGGACATGAACTCACTGTATTGCGTCTTCAGAATCGTAACCCAAATCTCCTCAGCGAACACGACTCCCTACAATGTACTAATGTCTATTAGACGAACGGGCCGTGCCTTGCCTTGCCTTGCCTTGCCTTTGTATTTGTATTTTTTAGTTACATTTCTTATGTTCCCAATATTATTCCAAGTTATAATCACTTGTTAAAATAATAATTATTTTAACTTTAAATTATATTAATTTTGTAATAATTGTTTAAACAATACTTTTGTAACAATACTTCTCAAGTATTTATTTTCGTATTTCCTTCACAAGGATGGGGGTATCTCATACATGTATCTTCGTATTCTAGTATTTGTAGTTCCAAAATAATATATTTTTAAGTCTCACTTAGAAAATATATATGTAAACTCATCTTGTCTAAAAATAATGTATTTCAAGAAAATATATATTTTTTCTCAAAAACCATATATCTTCTAAATATACTAAGGAAATATATTTTTACTTCCAAAAATAATATATTTTCTCCTTGTCGAAAATATGATACAACTTTGTAATATTTACAAAAATCATATTTTTATTTCTTGTATCCAAAATAATATTTACCAAAAATATATTTATAACGGTATTCTCCGAAATATTTTATAAGTTACGTTCTTGTTCGGTTTACCAATATTTAAGTGTGTAACTTATATACGTTTATTCCTTGTGATTTTTGGGTACTATTTTGGATTGTAAATTCTTGATATTTTGTTAAGTTATATTACTTTAAATCCTCAAATAATATAACTATTTGACCAAGTATACAAATAATCACACACAATGTGTTATTAATGTAAATATATATTCTAAATACATATTTATCCATTTTTATTTATAACAACCAACCTCCAATATTTGTATTTTTGTTACAAAAATTATGGCAAAGTTTATATTGAAATCCATGGTTAAGACTCACTTGTAAATACTTGTTTAGAAAATATTTTTCTAAGTGTTTGTATTTTTAGAAAATTTTGTCATAGTTTCCCCTAAAAGTGGAGGTGCCATGCTATTCAAGCATATCATTTTCTTTTCAAAAATCATCATAAATAATCTACAATCAATCTACATTTAAAACAAGGCTTCCTACATAATGATCATGAACTTGAGTTTTCATAAAAACTTGTAGTAACTTGGTAGTGTGTTTAGTAGGTTTAGTTACCCTCCAAAATGTATTTACTTCTTGATAAACTTCATTCTTGAAAGTTTTAGGTGTTTACAACTTGTAAACATATTTTACAAAAACGTTTCTTTATGGATCTTCTTGTTTCTCTAGCGTTTCTACACTTGTTTTACCACCAAAAATAGTGTAGGTTTTAGTAAAAACCAAGATCTTCTAAAAATCATATTTTGAACTTGGTTCTTTTGGAAAACCATTCATCATTCTTAGATCCACAAGATCATTAACTTACTTTGTTTATTATTTTTCAAGAAATCATTTTATCATTCAAGTTCATGCTTGCACATGAGGATGATCGTCTTGTGTTATCACATAATCATCCTCTAACTTGCTAGATCATGTGTTTAATCACAATCTAGCAAGGTCCTTATGATGATCAAAATCAATATCTCTAGAAAACAACAATCAAACATCATTCATACACTAAACAACATAGTTTCATCCATGTTTCATCATATAACAAGCTTATGTTCATGTTTCTTGATTATGTTTCTTTAGTGTTCTTGTGATTAACAACATACTACATCTTTTAACCAACTAAGATAGAAGTAACAAAGGTTATGAGAGTCTTACTACTAGCACTATGGCTAGGGATGAACTCTTGAAGATGAAGGTGATAAAGATGATGGATAAAAGCAAGTAAGAAAGGTCCTTGGTGATCCACAAGCTCCAAGCTCCCTTGAATGAAGTTTAACACCCTTGTGAAGCCTTAGAATGGATGAGAAAAATCGAATGGTGATGGTGGTATGGAGGTGGGTGTTCGGTCGAGATGAGTGGGAGGAGAGGAAGAAGTGAAGGTGTGGTGTAGTGTGTGAAGTGAAGTGTTGATGACGATGGTTACTTATAATCCAATTTTGAGTATTACACATTGGTTCTTATGTCCCTCAAGTACCATGCAATATCTTCCACTAAATCCTAGAGATCATATAAGATCTTGATGAGATTTGAGGAGATCAAGGTGGTGGGGCCACCTTGAACCGTCCCAAGGGGGGGGGGGTAATTAGTTGAGTTTAAATCATAAGTTAGATGTTTGGTTAGAATTCAAAGAGTATTAGGTAGTGTTTAAGTGTATCTTGCATTATATAGTGTGTTATGGTGTTCGGGGATCAAAACAAGCTCAGAAATAATAAAACATGTTTCTAGTATAATTTTGGTGTTTCGGGTAATGTCCAGTTGTTTGGTTAGATACCGGTTCGTTAAAGTGTCAAGTTATTCCGTTTAATGATTTTTAAGTACCCTTTTGTGACACTTTTAATTCCCGACACTTAGGAAAGCATTCAGGACCACTTTGCCATATTTTTGCACATTACTAGCTTGTTAAAAAGCTGAATTTTGCTGAAATGTGCTGAATTCAGCACTTTTAGTGGGTTTTAGGCATTTTCCGACACTTAAACTATCACCTAGTGACGCAGTTTTATGGTCCTTACTTCCCTACCCGCCATACTAGTGTAGTACCTTGTCTCTGGCCCTTACGGGGTCTCAAAACACTGTCTGTCTATGTACTGAACATCGTCAGCATTTTTCTGAGTTATCCGCTAACTGTGCTAACTGTGCTTTGTGCATCATGTATGTCAATAAAGTTTGTATGTGATAATGAGATGACATTATGTAATATGTGATGCACATGTATGTGTGATGTAGTAATCAGAAAGCAGTTAATTGTTATTCAGCACAGTCATTAAGCACTAATCACAATTAATTAATTGTACGGATACCTGGATTTATGAGGGTTGTCACAGAAGAAATGCAAGTTGGAACCGAAGAGCATGTGGAGGAGGATGTGGAAAACACTAAAACCAAGAAAAAGGGAAGATTCTCGAACCGGGGCACCCGAGGAGGAAGAAATGCTGGCTAAAGCATTCATCAATGTATTGGTAGATCGGTTAAAAGGAAACCAACAAAGAAGAGATGGTTTGTGGAAAGCGTTCATTGCGCTTGAGGGTAATGGCGAACGAACGCTCGATCAACTAAACTCAAAATTGGGTGCAATGTTAACTAAATTTAATTGGCTCAACGGCTTTTACATTCGAGTGGTAAAAATTTTAATTTAATTTTTTTATTTCTTTTCACACTTTAACGTTACCATACTATAAATTAGGAACATGTTAGGTGTTCTTTTGAGTTGTACTATGATGTTG
Source organism: Helianthus annuus (assembly GCF_002127325.2). Taxonomy (NCBI): domain Eukaryota; kingdom Viridiplantae; phylum Streptophyta; class Magnoliopsida; order Asterales; family Asteraceae; genus Helianthus; species Helianthus annuus. The sequence continues at coordinate 9,806,743 of NC_035449.2, forward strand.
GGGAGTTTTCAAAAAAAAAAAAAAAATATTGAGTTTTCACTTTTAATCCAAATACTTTCATTTTAACCTCTTTGGTTTTAGTTTTTTGCTTTTAACCCAAATTTTTCATCTTTTGCAATTTAACCCAACACATATTATTTTCAACTTTGATCCCAGTATTTTTCATCTTTTACGAATTTTTCGTTTTAGGTTTCGTTCTAATTTTGCGAGTGAACGCGCCGCAACCTTTACCATACTATAAATTAGGAACATGTTGGTGCTTTATTGAGTTATACTCTAAGGTTGGAGAGTTTTCCAAAAAAAAAAATGAATTTTCACTTTTAATCCAAATGTTTTCATTTTAACCTCTTTGGTTTTATTTTTTTACTTTTAACCCAAAATTTTCATCTTTTGCAATTTAACTCAACACATTTTTATTTTCAACTTTGATCCCCGTATTTGTCATCTTTTGCAAATTTTTCGTTTTACGTTTCGTTCTAATTTTGCGAGTGAACGCGCCGCAACGTGTGTGTGGGTTTCAACATTTTTCCGTCTATTTTTTCTCGTTTGACAGGACCGTCACAACGCGTCTATTTTTTTCCTGTTTGACAGGTTCTTCGCAACACACGTGGTCTTAGATCGACTTAGTTCTTCTTTTCTATTTTTATGTTTCAGTCTAATTTCTCCGCATTATCATGCCGCAACGGGCATGCGTGATTCAACGATTTTACATATGCTTTTCGTTCGGTGTTATTTTTTCCTTTTTGTTTATTTTGTTTTTACGAGCTTTTCAGTGTTGTTGGTCATTGCTAGTTGTGTAGCATTAGTGCTACTTGGCAACGGTTTATGCCCCCCGCCGCAACGCGGGGGGGGGGGGGGGTTAATACTAGTTTTATTTATTTATATTTGCATTCTTACATTATCATAGTTTTTTAACATATAGGATCACATACGTAAAATTGGGTGCAATGATTTAGTCGTTTTGGAAAAAGGCGCAACAAGATTTTCTAAAAAAACACAAACAAACGTTCAAGCACAGTCTTGCGTGGAACGTTGCTATTGACGCGACAAAATGGTGTCAAATCAACTTGTTGAACGAAGATTCCGGTAAAAGTTCTAGCAAGTGAAAATCCTCGGATTCGACTAACTTCGGACCATCCGATAAGTCGGTGTCGGACTTGAACAACGAAGTTAGCCCAGCACAACCCAAGAGGAGGGTGCAAGTTAGGACTCCGAGTTCATCAAGCCAAAGTACAAGCCAAGTCAGATTGGTAGGCGATGAAATAAGAGCTTACGCCCAAAAGAAGAAAGCGATGTTGCAAGTGTTGGCCGATCCAAGACAAGAAATAATCCTAGCCTCTACGACCTTGATTAACGAACAACGCGAAAGTGTCGCCCGAGCGACGAAAGACAAAGATTTTCAAACATATATTACGCCTCAAGAAAATCTCGCCGTTAAAGTGCAAAAAATCTTTGTAGCCCGCAAATGAGAACTTGCGGACAAATGGGGTTGGCTGACGAGATATTTACCTATTTCTAGGTTGTTTTTATTTTATTTTTTTTATTTATTTTCTGGTTTTTAGTTTAATTTCAATTATGTATTTTTATTTTAATGAAGTTTATTTTTTATATTAACATTTAACTTTATTTAAGTTATAAAAAATAAAAAAAATTAAGTATATGGTATGGGTAGGCGTCGCCACTATCTACTAGCTAAAGGGTACTTTGAGCCAAATTTGACGAGGCGGGTGATGGTTAGTCAGGGCTAGGGTACTTACCCAGTTACCCTTGAGTGCCCCTTCCTCCCTTAGGCACCCGGACGAGTTTGGGATGCGTATTAGTTTAGTATTTCAAGTTTTATTTCTGATTTAGTTTAGTATTTCAAGTTTTATATCTTATTATAAAATCTTGTCTTATGTCATCGGTTTAATACTCATTGGGTATATGCTTGGTAACAGGTTTGCCCGTTAGTTACTTAGTTTATTATATAATACCGATTGCGATTTTCAAATATAAATGTTTTCTTACTATTCTAAGTTTTACATAACGTGTTTTTTAACAACTATAATCAATTGAAAGAATAATGAATTTTAAAAATCTCAACTATTATCCGTTGGCCAACAACGCTCCCAATTTTAAAAATTCTCACCGGCGGTCCAATCTTTTCACATATTGGCCTTCAATGGACCATAACTAACAGAACCATAACGCCGTTAGTCTCCGATCGCCGGAAAAATTTTTTTTGGTCAGAAAAAGGTTCCTAAAGGTCCGATTAATGGTTACAAACAGGTTTGGGATGAAAACTTTGAGTTTTCCGGCTAAAAAGTTGAGTTTTCCGGCCAAAAAGAAGTTTTCCGGCGAAAAATGAGTTTTTCCGGCGACTTTAATAATTGGGGCTTTTTACTAGAAAATGTTCCTAAAGGTGCGTAATAAGGTTACAAAGAGGTTTGAGACGAAAGTTTTGAGTTTTCCGGTCAAAAACGTTTTCTGGCGACCGAAGACTAACGACATTAGCGTTCTGTTAATCAGGGTCCATTGAAAGCCAATATGTGAAAAGATTGGACCACCAGTGGCAATTTTTGAAGTTGTGACCGTTGCCGGCCAATAGACAATAGTTGGGGTTATTAAAATCCATTATTCCTTAATTGAAATATGATAAATTACATACATATCAACAGCAATACAAAAAGTTTGAAGTATCTGAAACTTGTACATTTTTATGATGATATCAATCACAAAAGATAAGCTAATGATGTAAAATATGAATATTATTATCAAATACATATTTCGAAGGAAAAAGAAAGTTCATTTTTCATACAATGAAGGTAGTAGAATGAATCACTACTACACTATGTTAATAGAAGTTAAAAACTAAAACAAAAAAAAAATGTATAGCATACGTTTTGGGTAAACGGGTATATATTTTCAGGTAAATAAGTTGGGTGTTATGTAATTCCATTCTCGTCACTAGTGAAAATTTTAAAATTAATCCTATACCCGGTCTTGTACTTGAATACCCATCATCGGCAGGGGTGCATTTTCATATGGGCCAGGGGACCCAAACTCCCTGTTTTTTCGCTCAGCAGTGTAAATTTTTCCATTTTTCATGATTTTTTTTCTTTAAAACTTTTAGCCCAAAAATCTAAAAAAGAAATAATAACCCACTAACCCATTTAATCAAAAGCTCAATTAACCTAGAAACCCATTTAATTAATATACATGTGTACAATGTACCTCCTAGGAAGGTGTTGTGGAGGTGGAAGGGGGAAAATGATCCTTCTACATTGTATGAAAGTTGATGGGTGAGGTTACGCAAGTTAAGATTAATAATAAAGAAAATAAATGGATTATGCAGGCGTCATTTTTCCTTGGAGTTCTTTGGTCCCACTTAAAGTCAATTATTTTGTTTGGCGCATGGAGATGGGTAAGATCGCTACTAAAGACGTGCTTTTTATCCGGGCGTGGAGTTGGGGAACAACTTGTGTGTTACTTGTGGTTTTGTTGTTAATCATCTTCTGGTTAGTTGTATTGTCACGAGATTGGTTTAGTGGGAAGTGTGTTTTTGGTGTAAAATCCCCATTTCATCCTTTGATCATTGGTTAAGGTTAGGATGGTCTTTGAGGAGATGATAGTTTGCTCTATAATAAGGAAAAAAGTGGTCCAATCGATCTTTTGGTGACTTATTGGTGCCTATGGAGGAGTAGATACGACTAACTTTTCAACAATAAACCCATTTCTGTTGCCAAGACATGGTTGTCTTGTTTGTGGAAGTCGAAGAGGTCTAAAGGTTGTAGCTTAGATTAGAATAGTTGGTGCGTTGTTTTGATCTTGGTGTTGTTTTTGTGTAACGTTGCATTCTTTTGTTTCGTTTCTAGCTTCTTGCTAGTATCTTTTCTTACGATATATCATCGCCACTGTAAAAAAAAAAAAAAAAAAAAAAAAAAAAAAAAACCCTAAAAAAATCCCTGATTTAAAACAGAAATTTTAGCCATTTAATTTTAGTCCATCTTCTAATAAATCAGTAGGCCCTGGCCCAACCAACTTTAAATTAAAACCTGTGAGCCCCAAACAAAATTCCTTTTGACTTTCTGCACTGTCCACCTGTGGGATATGGCAAGAAACAAAAGAAAAAAGAATTTTCTAATCCCTAAATGCAGCTCCCATCTTTAATCTATCAAATTTGATTTTCTGATTGCATTTTCCATCTGTTTTTTATAGATCCAGTAGTTTAATTCCAATATTGTTACAAGAGCTATTGGTAAGCAAACCCCATTCAATATAGACTTATTACTTGTTTCTACTCTCTTTTTGCGTATAAACAAAATCATAAACCAAAAACAATACCTTTATCTTTATTTTTTTAAGTTAACAAACTGAAATACATCATCATCTGTTATGGTAAAATCATAGATGATTCAAGAAAAGCTTACACAAATCACAAATACTATTAATGAACCAAATCATCAATTTGCTTTTTGGCTAATAAACTCCACAAAAGCACCCAAAGCATTCACTGAACTCACTGGAAACCCACTCTCAAACTCCTTACTTAATTTCTTTGCTTCTTCATGCACCTCTTCATTACTCATTAATTTCTCAACTCCACTTGCAATATCATCTTTGTTAATCTTTCTTGGCCTCCCATCTTCACCAACACCGCTCGTAATCACAAACCCGATTTTAAGATGGTTCGCCACCAGTTTCGCATTGTCGAACTGGTCGCCCCTGAGCGGCCACCCCAAGATCGGGACCCCTCGCCCGATCGCCTCTACAGTCGAGTTCCACCCACAATGTGATAGGAACCCGCCTGTAGACGGGTGGCTCAGAATCAACAACTGTGGGGCCCATCCAGTGATGATCAAACCTCTGTCCCCAACTATGGTATCCAAACCTTCAGGATAGTACCCTTCTTCTTCTTCCTCTTCGCTGTCGGTTTGAACCGGCCCTAAGAAGGACTTGGGGATCCCGGATTTACCCGAACCCGGTTGGATCACCCATATGAAAGCCTGGTTTGACTCTTCCAATGCTTTTGCTAGCTCTTTATACCCTTCAATTGAGGGTCCAACTTCACTACCAAATGAGATGTATATCACTGATCCTTTTGGTTTTGATTCCAACCACTGAAACACCTCATCTTCTGTATAATTCGCTTTCCGGTTTGACCGCATATCGTGGTCATGGAGGATCGACCCGGCCGACTTCCAGAACTTTTCCGGAAGCAACGGCCCGATCCCCCAAACCGGGAGCTTCGTTTGTTCACCGATGTAATCGATGAACAAACGATCGAGCCTATCACACGTGTTGATAAGCAAGGCGACCGACCCGACCACCTCATCCACCCAACGCGGCTTCGAATCCGGCCCAGACGGACCACCTCCTCTAGATCCGAACCGGCTCCTACCTCCTGGTGGTCCACCCTGGTGACTATCACCAGGCGGACCACCACCCCTAGATCCGAACCGGTTCATATCTGGTGGTCCGTCACTAAGGGGACCACCTGGCGGCCTGTTGGGTCTCTGAGGTCTACCTCGGGGACCGTTAAATAAATCTGCATAACAGGTCGCCATTTCTTTAGGCAACCCGGGGAGCTCTCGGGTCTCTCCGGGTTTCAAATCCCCGATCTTCGCCTTCCACCGTCCATACGCCATAGCCGAAAAAGCCGCACCGGAGGTAGAAAACGACACCACCGGAATCTGGTAATTCACAAAAAACTCCTTGCAGGAGCTCATCATGACATCAACCACCGCACAAACGGGTCGGGTCTCGGATCTAGTTGACAAAAACGACTTGATCCCTTCACCCATCTGCTTATTCTGTTGCTCAAGTGGGTTCCCTCTAGGCGGGCCGGATCCTGTCTCCGGCGTTGAGAACGGGATCTCGGCGACATGAATAAACGGTGACTGATCGGAGAAAGTTGAAGGGATGGATGAAGAAAGATGTGTAGGAATAATGAGTGTGACATTGAAGTTATGTGAAGATATGTTTCTGCAGAGCTCCATTGATGGGTTGATATGGCCGGTGCCGAAAAATGGGAGTACGAGAATCTCGCCGGAAGATTCCATTGTTGTTGGTGATTCAAGCTTTTGTTTCTTGATCTGAGATTCGTTATCCATGATATGATATTTATAGAAATAAGGGCCGTTAAAGAAGTGAGGTATGAATAGAAATAATGAAGGTGTGGATATGATATTTATGGAGATGATGCTTATGGAGTAAGGGACTGACTTCGAATTAAAGATGAAAAAGGACAACAGAAATAAATGTTTCTTGTTAAAGTTGGTTTGGTTTTCAACGAGTACACGCTTTAAAATAACACGCTTTGTTGCCGACATTTTATTTGTGTTTTATGTGATTATGTTTTGTTATTCATGGTAATTTATGATAACTGTATGAAACCTTTTTTTTAACCGTAAACAAAATCAATCTCGATCATTCTTAAGGTACCTTCTGGATCAAACGGAATACTTCGAAAGTAATCCGAGTTCACCATCAATTTCGGAAAGCATCTCCAAAAAGAAATACAAACCTTCTACCACTTGATCTAAAGATCATTAGCTAATTTGGATACCTATGCTATTTGTGGTTAAGACCGTGTTCTTTACACAAACATGATCTACGTTCAAAGCCATGTATATTGTTGGGGAAATTCGAAATTGCTTGGATAAATCTGAAGTCGTGTAATCACTTTCAGATGAAACAATTGGAGTGGCTACCAATCTTTGATCGGATAAAATCAGAATTGATTCTAGATTTCTGTATGAGAATTTGGTTGAGAGAATTTTGAGGGATTCTCACGAACTGTAAATTCGTCTAGGGTTTTGAAAATTGTTTGAGAGAGCGTATTTGCAGTTTTCCATAACTGGCTGCAGTTTTTGTTTTGAACAAAAACACCTTTAGTCCCTCATGTTTCAAAAGTGTATATTTAGCCTAAAATTTAATTTCTGATGCATTTTCGATAAAGGACTTTCGACCCCAGCCAGGGGCTCTGCCCCTTGGACCCCGCTTCTCTCGGGGCACTGCCCCCGAACCCCCGCCAAGGGGGCGCTGCCCCTTTGGATCCCCCCGTTAGTCCCGATGACATTCAAATAAGCGTGCACTCTTATTTGTATGTCACACGCAATCTCAAATTACACTAAAATATCCAACATACCTCCCCCATTTAGTGTAATCATAGATTAACTAACTTGTTCACAGCAACCAAAACAAACTAATGCATAAATGAAATGTCGTGACGCTTGAATTTCATATTAGTATATTACACATTCCAAATATTCGAATTTAAGGGTGTCACTAAGGATTGAACCCTTAATATCCATAATGAATACATGAAGATAATATACACATTAGTTTACATACATAGATCTAACTTGACACTATCTTTTACTAGCCTATGTCCCTATCCTTCATAAGCATATCAAAGCCAAGTCCAAGCTTCTTGAAGTAGCTAAACTTCATGCTCATATAGGTAGCTCTTTTACTCTTGCACCTGCAAATGCAATTTTTCAAAAGAGCTATTAAGAAGATATACCTCAACCTTCCTTAACTTGCAGATCTAAACACATACCTTTGGGACAATTTAGTGTTGTGTTCCAAACTCTAGATGTTAAGCTTTCCACATTGAATTCTGCACCTAACGTCATATTAGGTGGGAATTGGGTATCTTAACATGAGAGTTCTCAGATGGACTTTAACCCTGATCCCACAGCTGATACTTTCACGAGATCTCTAGTTAACCCTTTGGTTAAATGATCAGCTAAGTTCTGTTGAGTTCTCACATACTCAACCGAAATCACACCATGCATGATGAGCTCACGAACCATGCTGTGTCTCACACCTAAGTGTCTTGACTTGCCATTATACACTTGACTATATGCCTTAGCCAGTGTAGCTTCACTATCACACCTTATAGAAATGGGAGATATTGGTTTTGGCCACAATGGAATCTCATAAATCAAGTTTCTTAGCCACTCAGCTTCCTTACCAGCTGCCGCTAAGGCTACAAACTCAGATTCCATAGTTGAGTCAGTTATGCAAGTCTGTTTCTTTGAAGCCCAAGAAATAGCACCTCCCCCAAGTAGGAATACCCAACCACTTGTGGAAGAATGATCTTCCTTATTGTTTATCCAACTTGCATCTGAATATCCTTCAATCACTGAAGGAAATCCAATGTAAGTCAGACCATAGTCAATGGTTCCTTTCAAGTATTTGAATACTCGACCTAATGCTTGCCAGTGATGAGTACTAGGATTGCTAGTAAATCTACTAAGCTTTCCAAACAGCATACGCTATATCTGGCCTGGTACTGATCATAGCGTACATAAGTGATCCAATTGCTCTTGAGTACTCAAGTGGAGATACTGCGATACCTTTATTAGGTAATAGCTTCAAACTAGGATCAACAGGATTACTTGCGGGAGAACAATCCTTGAAATTAAACTTGTTCAAGATCTTCTCAATATAGTGGGATTGAGAGATTGAAATGCCCCTGTTCTCACGTTTGATTTTAATGCCTAAAATCACCTCAGCCTCCCCCATATCCTTCATAGCAAACTTAGATGATAAGAATTCCTTTGTTCTATCAACTTGATCTTGGTTAGTACCAAAAATCAACATATCATCTACGTACAAACAGATCATGACTCCGTTTCCAGAAGCATCAAACTTGCTATAAACACATTTATCTGCTTGGTTTAAAACAAAACCATTAGACAATACAATCTCATCAAACTTTTGATGCCACTGTTTAGGTGCTTGCTTCAAGCCATAAAGAGATTTAATTAGTTTACACACCTTGTTTTCACTTCCAGGCATAACAAACCCTTCTGGTTGTTTCATGTAAATCTCCTCATCTAATTCACCATTCAAAAATGCAGTTTTCACATCCATTTGGTGAATTTTAAGATTATGTATAGCAGCAAGTGCTAATAATAATCTAATGGTAGATATCCTTGCAACAGGAGCATATGTATCAAAGAAGTCAATACCCTCCTTTTGTCTAAACCCTTGGATTACTAATCTGTCTTTGAACTTATCAATAGTACCATCCACCTTCATCTTCCTCTTGAAGATCCATTTACTTCCCAATGGCTTACAACCAGGAGGTAAATCCACCAATTTCCAAGTGTTATTTTGCAAGATAGAATCCATTTCATCTTGGATGGCTTCTTTCCAAAAGGAAACATCCCTTGAAGCCATTGCTTCACTATATATCTTTGGATCCTCATCGACATTGAAACAATATTGATATTGAAAGTTAATATCAACCCTAGATCCTTCAACTAAGTACAATTGAAAGTCGTCACCATAAGACTTGGCCTTTCTTTCTCTCGAACTCCTTCTTGGTTCAGTGCTAGTTGAAGGCATAATTTCTTTTCCACTAGAAATCTTTAAAGAAGAATTCATATCCTTTGGCCTAGGTATAGATGAGAATCTCTCTTTATCATATTCTACATTTCCACTTCGTGCCTCAATGACCGTATGTACTGACACGTGATCATTGGTTCTATTACATAGAACCTGTGAGCAAATGAATGCCCCGCATATCCAATGAAAATGCATTCTATACCTCTTTCCCCTAAGTTTCTTATCTTAGGATCATTGAGCCTTACCACGGCTCTACAACCCCAAACTCTCAATTTTTGCAACTCGGGTGGCTTTTTATACCAAAGCTCAAAAGGGGTTGTTTTGTTCCTTTTATTAGGAACCCGGTTTAACAAATAGCAAGCCGCCAACATCGCCTCTCCCCAAAACCCATTATTTAGACCCGAATGGGACAACATGATATTAACCATCTCTTTTAGTGTCCTATTCTTCCTTTCCGCCACACCATTTTGTTCCGGTGTGTAAGGGGCTGTGGTATGGTGTATTATTCCAGTTGATTGGAAATACACCGGATCAAAATACTCACCACCTCTATCGGTATGTAGAGTTTTGATCAATTCACTTTGATGAAGCTCTACTTCTTGTTTATAGATTTTAAACTTTTCCAGAGCTTCGTCTTTTGCATGTAACAAGTAAACATAACAAAATCTAGTAGCATCATCTATAAAGGTTACAACATACTTTTTGTTACCTAATGATGGTGTACCATGAAAATCACATAGATCACTATGTATCAAATCTAACAGTTTACTTTGTCTAGTAACATGTTGCATAAAAGGGATTTCTAGTTATTTTATTCAACTTACAGATATGGCATTTTTCATTTGTTAAATTTACTGCCAGAATTAGGCTCATTTTAGACATTTCCATAAGGCGTTTATAGTGTACATGTCCTAAGCTAGCATGCCATAATTCAGATTTAGACGAATTTACACTAGATACAGAATCAATCATACAAACAGAATCATCACTAAACGGCACTTCTAGATTTAACATAATCATACCATTACATAAATAACCAAATCCGATAAAAGAACCATGTCTTGACAAGATATACTTGTCACATTCTAACGCTTATTTGTACCCGCAATTATTTAATACAATACCGGATAACAAGTTTTTCCGAATGCCAGGTACATACAATACATTACTTAAACTTAGAGTTTTTCCAGAAGTAAATACTAGCACTACACTTCCAATTTCGTGGATTGGCTCGGTTGCAACATTTCCCATCTTTAAAACAGATCCATCTTCAATTAATGTAAGGTCCTTGAACCATCTTTGATCCTTACATACGTGACTTGTTGCTCCCGAGTCATACCACCAAGCAAAAGAATCATCCTGCACATAAAATGCTTCAGAAATTAGTGAAACATAATTCACATCCGAATTATAATTAAAGTTTAATTTCTGACCTTGTTGCTTTGGATCCTTAGAGGATCCACTAGTACCAGTTTCGTTCTTGGCTTTACCGACACGACAATCTCTCTTGAAGTGTCCTGGTTTACCACACTTCCAACAGCCTTCATCCTTAGTCTATTTTGAATGTTTCACAGCCTTGTTCTTCTTGTTAGGCCCACTTTGAAACTTCCTTTTGTTGTTTCCCTTGTTAGAATTTTTGAAACTAGGACCACTTTCTTCCACCATGTTAACAGAAGACCCACCAACTTGTTTATCTTTGTTAACATTTTCCATGGCCCGACAAGACTCCTCAATTCGAAAACAACTTCCAAGTTCAACCAGATTCATTTCCTCCTTCTTATGTTTTAAAGTATGTTTAAAATCTTTGCAAGAAGGAGGAAGTTTATCAATGATAGATGGAACAGAAATTGCTTCATCCATCTTTAAACCATGTTGTTCGAATTGACCCAGAATTCTTAGACATTCATTATATTGTTCCATGATGGATCTATCATCAACCATTTTATAATTCATAAAATCACTGACTAAGAATTTCTTACTAGATGTGTCTTCAGCCATGTATTTGGCCTCTAGTAATTCCCACAGTTCTTTTGCAGATTCAACATTTTGATATATATCAAAAAGAGAGTCACACATACCATTCACAATATGCCCACGAAAGATGTAATCATCATTCAGCCACTTTCCACGCTTCCTAGTAAGTTCCAGCGGCTCATTCGTCACTTCCTCAGGCATCGGGGTACTCAGAACGTACACCACTTTCAATGTCGTCAATAGGAAATGCATCTTCTTTTGCCAGCGACGGAAGTCTTGCCCTTCAAACTTGTCCAATTTCACAAATTTGTTCGTCATAGCCTTCGCAGATTCACCACCGCTTGTCATCTTCACTGAATTGTTTGATTTTTGTTGGGGAAATTCGAAATTTCTTGGATAAATCTGAAGTCATGTAATCACTTTCAGATCAAACAATTGGAGTGGCTACCAATCTTTGATCGGATAAAATCAGAATTGATTCTAGATTTCTGTATGAGAATTTGGTTGAGAGAATTTTGAGGGATTCTCACGAACTGTAAATTCGTCTAGGGTTTTAAAAATTGTTTGAGAGAGCGTATTTGCAGTTTTCCATAACTGCCTGCAGTTTTTGTTTTGAACAAAAACACCTTTAGTCCCTCATGTTTCAAAAGTGCATATTTAGCCCGAAATTTAATTTCTGAAGCATTTTCGATAAAGGACTTTCGACCCCCGCCAGGGGCTCTGCCCCTTGGACCCCGCTTCTCTAGGGGGCGCTGCCCCCAAACCCCCGCCAAGGGGGCGCTGCCCCCTTGGATCCCCCGTTAGTCCCGATGACATTCAAATAAGCATGCACTCTTATTTGTATGTCACACGCAATCTCAAAATTACACTAAAATATCCAACATCTTCATTGGCTACGCATCTTCCCAAAGTGCATACTATGCAATTGACGTTACTACAAATCATACTTTTAACTAGAGTAATTACCCTACTTATAGCTAGAGTAATTAAACTATAATGATAATTACTCAAGTTATACAGAATGAGATCAGGAGAGAACGATTTGAAGTGTGAGAACAGTGAGAATGATTTGAAGTGTGAGAACAGTGAGAACGATTTGAAGTGTGAGAACAGTGAGAACGATTTTCAGCCATAGGATCTTTGTGATTTGTGGCTAAGATGATGCGGTGGCATTTTTGTAAATAATGAGAACCTTATAAGTACTAGGAGGGGTAAAATTGGAAGATCCAAACAAGGGTGCACATGATAATCACATGCCATTTTCCCCCAACATATTTAAACGCCAATAACGTTTTTATATGTGATTATTTTTGTAAAAAAATTACACCATAAAACTCAGCGTTTTTTTATCTTTCTAACGAGTATACTATTGATATAATTTTCGAAAAAAATGAGATGAGTTTTATGGCGTTTTTCTGAACTGGGTGTTTTATGGCGTTTTAGATGTTTTAACTAGGTATTTTCATGGCGTTTGTGACACCCCAGGAAAACCAGGAAACCAACGCAACTTAACTAGCTACCTCAGTAACCACGTGCTAAATTTCGGGACGAAATTCTCTTAACAGGGGGAGAATGTGACAACCCTCATAATTCCAATGTATCCGTACGATTAATTAATTGTTAATTAAAGTGCTTGGTGACTGTGCTGTATTACTTAACTGCTTTCTGATTACTGTGTCATACTTACATGTGCTTGTTAACATACTAGTCTTGTGCAGAAAATTTACTAAATAGTCCTGTATGCTTTCCTGAGTGTTGGAAATTAAAAATGTTACAAAAAGATATATAAAGAACACTATACGTAATAACTTAGCACTTTAACGGAACGGTATCCAACCGAACAACCAGACATTACTCGGAACACAAAAATATTGTTAAAAACATTGTTTCACTTTTTCTGAGCTAGTATTGGTCCCCGAACACTTAATCACATTACATAAAGCATGACACACACTAAACACTAGATTTACATCTTACCCTCCACTAACTAAGCTAGTTGCCATCAAAATACAACTTACCCCCCCCTCATTTGTGACCGTCCCCATGAGACCCCATTACAAGATTTTTATAAATCTTGCAAGTCCCCATGTGATTACCTAGGAAATGTGAAGATTATGATTGTACTTGCACTCACCATTAACACTTACACTTAGCACCCCTATCTAATCACTTAGTTATCATTCAACTTTCATTTAACCCCCCCCCCCCAATTCTTGGCTGATTTTCGGCTCACATGGCCCCACACCACAAGAACTCTTAAATCCTTACTTTCCCCATGTAATCTCTTTAGAGATTATAGTTGATTATGTTGGTACTATCTTGGACATAAGGACCATTGGTTAAAAGGGGTTTAGAGTGTTATAAGTTCACTATCATTCTCATCATCATCACCAACACAAGAACACCTCTCTCCCTCTCCATTACTCTCGGCCGAACTACTCTCCCCACACACCACCCATTTTCGATTCTTGTTCAAGTATTCCAAGCATACCTCAAGGTGCACAAAGGTGAATCACGAAGTATGGAACTCACGGATCATCAAGAACCTCTCTAGTTTGCTTTTATCCGCTACATTTTCACCTTGATCTTCCCTAGCTTAAAAGCTAGTAGTAAGCTTCTTTGATCCTTGTTTACTCCATTTTGTTAGTGGTTAATAGTTATATCTTGATGAAAGAATATGAACACTAAAGATCATAAACATAAAACTTGAACATAAGCTTTACATGAGATGAAATAATGCTAGAATGATGTTATTTTGAGTATGTATGATGTTACTTGGTGATTACTAGCAATATGATGATGGATCATCATATGGAACTTGTTAAAGCATGATTTAAAACATGATTTAACAAGTTAGAGGTGATTATGAGCTTGTATGAGATAATCATCTTCTAGTCTACACATGAACTTGAAAGAAAAATGTTTTTTCTTGAAAAATAATAAACCAAGTGAACTAGTGATCTTGTAGATCTAAAACTTGTGAATGATTTTCCTAAATAAACCAAGTTTAAAAGACAGTTTTGAAATATCATGATCCTTACACTATTTTGGAAATAAAGTAAGTATATGGATACTAGTGACACATGAAAATATTGTAAATAAATATTTTTGTAAAATATGTTCACAAGTTGTGAACATCTAAAAATTTCGAGAATGAGATTTTAAATAAAATAAACACACTTTGGAGGGTAACTAAACCCACTAAACACCCCGCTAAGTTACTACGCGTTTTTATGAAAAACCAAGTTCATGTTGTTATGTAAAAGTGCATTGTTTTTGCACTTGACTAGTGTAATGTTGTTTGGTAACTTGTTGTTGATTGATTGAATGATTTCCGAAAAGAAAATGATATGCTAATAAGCATGGATACCTCCATTTACAAAGGAGACTCTAGCGAAATTTTCTAAAATTCCAACACTTAGAAAATATTTTCTAAAACAAGTGTTACAAGTATATTTTTAGCTTTGTTTTCGAAATAAACTTCGCCAAAGGTTTTGTTACAAAATACAAAGTATCGGAGGTTGACTTTTACAAGTAAAATGGATAAATATATATTTAGAATATATATATATTTTATATTAGAACACTTGTGTGGATACTTGTTTATTTTGTGAGATAGTTATATTATTTTAGGGTAAAATAATGTAACTTAACAATATAACTTGACATTTGAATTGTGTGGTATGTGATAGAAATAATGAGTAAATAAACCGTACGTAGGATACGTGTTATGCATGAGAAACTGATTGTTATCCGTACCCTATTAGGACGTGCTTGATTTCTGATGATTAGAGTAACTAATCTAACTGAGCAAACCAAGGTGAGTTCACACACTTTCTAAGGCATGGGATCCCCAGTGGTTGGGAATGGGTTAAAGAATTAAAAGGAACCTACATATCCTCCTTAGGTAGGATATGTGCAGCCATCCTCCATAGGTAGGATGCCAATATTAATCCTGCGTATTCTCCTTGGGTAGAATACGTAAGTTCGTCCTCCTTAGGTAGGACAACAACCTTAAAACTTACTAAACAAAACTCTATCATTAAGTCCCTAAATTTATATCGACTTAATCGCCGAGGCCGATGGCGAGCGGGTCATTAGTTAATAGCGCTATTAGGTTTAACAAACCTCACACCGTGCCGTTCGGACGGGTGTGTACTAATGGACTATGGCAAACTGTCAATGATGATAGACATTGACGTAGGGCACAACTATTGTTCGTCAGTTATCGATATCTTAACGGTCTAGTGGTTCACATGGGGAAGCCCCCACTAAATATGGTTTGGGAAAAGAGAAATTGGTTAAACATATTTTCAACTATGGGGTAACCCTCACGGCAAGTAAGCCAACTAAACAAAAACTATGTTTTTGAAACAACTTAAAACGAACACCCAACCGTGAGCTCACTCAACTATGTTATTGACTCGTTATTACATGCCTTACAGGTCGCTAGATGCTTATGGAGCTTGCACGAGGAGGAGGTCGTTGTGGGATAAGGATTGTTATGTCCCGTGCTTAATGTTTAATCCTTATGAACCTATTAAACTTACGTTTTGAACTTTAAACTTATGAACTATGGAACTTATGTTTTGGACTTACCTTTTATGCTTCCGCTGTTAACTTAAAGTTGGTTACTTTCTTTTGGTCACCAATTGTATTGTGGTTGGTTTTATTTACTTAATTTCGTTGTTCAATATGATTGGTGGCTCGATCCTGGTCATATCACGCCTCCAAGCGGTGATACTCCGCATTGTGGATTTTGGGGGTGTGACAGATTGGTATCAGAGCCATTGGTTTTAGTTAACTTGGTTTTAAAAAGGGAAAAGGTTTTTGACAAAACCAGACTATAACCTGTATAGTGCTCAACGATCCACAACGACGCTTCGCTCCACGTGCAAGACTCGACACAATAGGTGATATGATTTATGTTATTTTGTCGGTTAGATAGTACACACTGTGCATTAATTAATGTGATAATTGCCATTTGAACCTTGTGTGCTTACTCTCTACTGTCGTCCCGCACTTACACACTTTCGCGACACTTTTCTCACTTACGTTGCTTTGTTGTGAAAATCATGAACGGACGCGGAGGACGTATCAACCTAACTCAAGCCCAGTTGACGGCTCTGATCAATGAACGAGTTGCTGAGGCACTCGCAGCAGCTCCAATAGGAGGTATAACCTGCCATATCAACCCATCTTAGGACGTTTAGATCCTACCTTCGCAAACCAACCCTCGTGCTTAACCTTGTCTTTTATTCTCGCGCAACAGGTCAATATGCTCAGCCTCCTGTGTGCACGTTCAAAACATTCATGGATTGCCGACCTAGTACTTTCAGCGGCATAGAAGGAGCTGTAGGCTTTCTTCACTGGTTCGAGAAGCTTGAGTCTGTTTTTGAGATGTGTGAATGCCCTGAG
Source organism: Helianthus annuus (assembly GCF_002127325.2). Lineage (NCBI taxonomy): Eukaryota > Viridiplantae > Streptophyta > Magnoliopsida > Asterales > Asteraceae > Helianthus > Helianthus annuus. Next base: position 9,823,477 of record NC_035449.2, read on the forward strand.
GATCGTAGGGTGAAATTTGCTACTGGAATGCTTGAAGGTGCTGCGTTAACCTGGTGGAAAGCGCAGGTTCAACTGCTAGGGCTAGCGGTTGCTAATGCCACCCCATGGAATGACTTCAAAGAATTGATCAAGGAAGAGTACTGTAGTCGTGACGACATCCACAAGCTAGAGGTGGAATTTTTCAATCTGAAAATGACGGGGTCGGAAATTGAGGCGTATACGAAGAGGTCAAACGAGCTGGCCATCTTGTGCCCTACTATGGTGGACCCTCCCATCAAACGTATTGAGCTGTACCTCAAGGGTCTTGTACCAGAGATTTAGAGTCACATGACCTCAGCTAATCTTGGCACTATTCAACAAATCATCCGGTTGGCTCATCGTCTCACTGATCAGGCAGTTGAGCAGCTACTACTACTGATGCTCCCAGTGATAATAAGCGCAAGTGGGATGGAAATTCGGGAAAGGGTTCTACTTCAGTTCAGTCTCAGCAGCGAAAGATTGATGACCACCAGAGTCCTGGTCAGCAATCTTCTGGTAGTCAAGGACAGGGTGGATACTGAGGGAACCACCCCAAGTGCAACCGTTGCAACAAGCATCATAGCGGGCAGTGCCACAAGGGTCGCTATCTGAGGTGTAACAAGCTGGGTCATGAAGCCAAGGATTGCAGGAGCCCACGTCCTGTAAATCAGAATCACCAACAACAACAACAAGCTCCACAGAACCACCAGCAGCAGCAACAGCAGGGCAACAAAGGATGCTTTCAGTGTGGCGCTGAAGGCCACTTTAAGAGGAACTGCCCCCAACTGAACCAGAATCAGAACAACAACAACCAAGGAAACAGGAACAACAATGGAGGCAACAATGGGGGTAACAATAATGGAAATGGCGCCTGAGGTCGTGCCTTCATGATTTGTCAGGGTGATGCAAGGAACGATCCCAACGTTGTGATGGGTAAGTTTCTTCTGGATGACTTCTTTGTTACTGTTTTATTTGATTCGGGTGCTGATACTAGTTATGTGTCCTTAAAAGTTAGCCAAATGCTTAAGCGCACTCCAACACTTCTGAACACCAAACACACGGTAGAGCTAGCGAACGGTAAAAGTCTTGAAGCCACACACATAGTTAAGGGCTGTAACCTCGTCCTAGCTGGCCAGACCTTCTCTATCGATCTTATTCCTATCGTTCTGGGTAGTTTCGACGTTGTTATTGGGATGGATTGGTTATCTCGTTTGCAAGAAGAAATTCTTTGTAACGAGAAGATTGTCCGCATCCCTCGTTCTGGTAAAGAACCTCTCGTGATTCGTGGCGACAAGAGTGGTGCTGTTGTGGGCATCATCTCTTTCCTTAAGGCCCATAAGTGTTTGCGAAAGGGCCACACTGCTATCCTAGCCCTCGTTTCTGGTACATCCTCGAAGGAAAAGAAGATAGAAGACATTCCTATTGTGCGTGACTTTCCTGAGGTACTTCCTGAGGAATTACCTGGTCTTCCGCTTCATTGTCAAGTTGAATTTCAAATCGAGCTCGCTCCTGGAGCAGCGCCCATAGCTCGAGCACCTTATCGTCTAGCTCCATCAGAACTTGAAGAACTGTCCTCGCAACTACAAGAGCTCTTGGACAAGGGTTTTATTCGCCCTAGCTCTTCGCCTTGGGGAGCTCCAGTGTTATTCGTGAAGAAGAAAGACGGTACCTTCAGAATGTATATCGACTACCGTGAACTCAACAAGGTGACCGTGAAGAATCTTTATCCTCTCCCACGCATTGATGACTTATTCGACCAGTTGCAAGGGTCGAGTTTCTATACCAAGATTGACCTAAGGTCAGGCTACCATCAACTGAGAGTCCGAGACGTGGATGTCCCTAAAACGGCATTTAGGACTCGTTATGGGCACTACGAATTTTTGGTTATGCCTTTCGGATTGACGAATGCACCTGCGGTCTTCATGGACCTCATGAACTGAGTGTGCAAACCTTACCTGGATAAATTTGTCATAGTCTTCATCGATGACATCCTGATCTATTCTATGAGTCAGGAGGAACACGAGCAACACCTGAGGCTTATTCTGGAACTTCTTCGAAAAGAGCAGTTGTATGCCAAGTTTTCGAAATGTGACTTCTGGCTTCGCGAAGTCCACTTTATAGGCCACGTAGTAAACAAGGATGAGATTCACGTGGATCCATCCAAGGTTGACTGAATCAAGAACTGGCCTGCACCCCGTACACCAACAGAAATCCACCAATTCTTGGGTTTGGCTGGATATTACAGAAGGTTTATCAAGGATTTCTCAAAGATTGCGCAACCTCTCACTTCACTGACTCAGAAGGGTGTCACCTATTAATGGGGTAATGCACAGGAGTCCGCATTTCAGCACTTGAAGGATAGACTTTGTAGCGCGCCTATCCTCTCATTGCCTGAGGGCACAGATGATTTTGTGGTTTACTGCGACGCTTCCATCCAAGTACTTGGTTGCGTGTTGATGCAACGTGACAAGGTCATTGCCTACGCATCGCGCCAACTTAAAGTTCACGAAAGGAACTACACTACGCACGACTTGGAGTTGGGAGCAGTTGTTTTCGCACTTAAGATATGGAGACATTACCTGTACGGTACCAAGTGCACCATTTACACCGATCACAGGAGTCTCGAGCATATCTTCAAGCAAAAGGAATTAAACATGCGACAACGCCGATGGGTTGAGCTCTTGAACGATTATGAATGCGCTATCAAGTACCATCCGGGCAAAGCCAATGTTGTGGTCGACGCCCTCAGTCGAAAGGATACTATACCTAAGCGTGTACGTGCGTTACGGCTTACCATTCACTCTAGCCTTCCCGCTCAGATTCGTGATGCTCAGGTCAAAGCATTGAAAGCAGAAAACATCAGGGCTGAGTCCCTATGAGGATCGAGGCAGCGGCTAGAACAAAAGGAAGATGGTGCCTACTATGTAACAGGGCGTATCTGGGTGCCACTATACGGAAACTTACGCGAGCTTGTGATGGATGAAGCGCACAAGTCTCGTTACTCAGTACATCCTGGTTCAGATAAGATGTACCACGACCTAAAGACTACATACTGGTGGCCTAGCATGAAGGCCCGCATAGCAACCTACGTTAGCAAATGTTTGACTTGTGCGAAAGTCAAGACCGAATATCAGAAACCGTCAGGCCTACTTCAACAACCAGAGATCACGAAATGGAAATGGGAGCAGATTTCCATGGATTTCGTTACTGGCCTGCCTAGATCTCAACGCGGAAATGATACCATTTGGGTGATTATGGATCGACTGACCAAGTCTGCACATTTTCTGGCTATCAAGGAAACGTATAAGTTTTCTACTCTAGCAGACGTCTACCTAAAGGAAGTAGTAATAAGGCACGGAGTGCCAACCTCCATCATTTCTGATCGTGACTCACGTTTTACATCTGAGTTGTGGCGAGCTATGCACAAGTCCTTTGGTTCTCGATTAGACATGAGCACGACATATCATCCACAGACGGATGGGCAATCTGAATGCACCATCCAAACCCTTGAAGACATGCTTAGGGCATGTGTAATCGACTTTGGTAATGGCTGGGAAAAACACCTCCCGTTAGTGGAGTTTTCGTATAACAACAGTTACCACACCAGTATCCAGGCCGCTCCGTTCGAGGCATTGTACGGATGGAAGTGTCGATCACCTCTTAGTTGGGCAGAGGTTGGCGACAGTCAAATCACAGGCCCAGAACTTGTAGTAGATACAACCGAGAAGATTGCTCAGATACGACAACGAATGGTGCCAGCTCGTGACCGTCAGAAAAGCTATGCTGATAAACGAAGAAAACCACTCGAGTTCCAGGTTGGGGACCGAGTGCTACTTAAAGTCTCACCTTGGAAAGGTGTAGTTCGTTTTGGCAAACGAGGCAAACTCAACCCACGATATGTTGGACCCTTCGAAATCATTGAGAAAATTGGCAAGGTCGCTTACAAGTTGAACCTACCTGAAGAACTCAGCGGAGTTCACAACGTATTCCACGTGTCAAATCTGAAAAAGTGTCTGTCAGATGAGACTCTCATAGCTCCTCTCAAGGAGCTCACTATTGACGACCGGCTGCGATTCGTAGAGGAACCAGTAGAGATTACTGATCGAGATGTTAAAGTTCTCAAGCATACCAGAATACCCCTTGTTCGAGTTCGTTGGAATTCCCGTCGTGGCCCAGAGTATACCTGGGAACGAGAAGACCAAATGAAACTCAAGTATCCCCAGTTGTTTAAGAAAAGTGCAACCACTACTGAGGCTGAAGCTACTGCAGAATTTCGGGACGAAATTCCAAACTAACAGGGGGATGATGTGACACCCTAGGAAAACCAGGAAACCAACGCAACTTAACTAGCTTCCTCAGTAACCACGTGCTAAATTTCGGGACGAAATTCTCTTAATAGGGAGAGAATGTGACAACCCTCATAATTCCAATGTATCCGTACGATTAATTAACTGTTAATTAAAGTGCTTGGTGACTGTGCTGTATTACTTAACTGCTTTCTGATTACTGTGTCATACTTACATGTGTTTGCTAACATACTAGTCTTGTGCAGAAAATTTACTAAATAGTTCTGTATGCTTTCCTGAGTGTTGGAAATTAAAAATGTTACAAAAAGATATATTAAGAACACTATACGGAATAACTTAGCACTTTAGCGAAACGGTATCCAACCAAACAACCGGACATTACCCGGAACACAAAAATATTGTTAAAAACATTGTTTCACTTTTTCTGAGCTAGTATTGGTCCCCGAACACTTAATCACATTACATAAAGCGTGACACACACTAAACACTAGATTTACATCTTACCCTCCCCTAACTAAGCTAGTTGCCATCAAAATACAACTTAACCCCCCCCCCCCCCCTCATGTTGTGACCGTCCCCATGGGACCCCATTACAAGATTTTTATAAATCTTGCAAGTCCCCATGTGCTAGGAAATGTGAAGATTATGATTGTACTTGCACTCACCATTAACACTTACACTTAGCACCCCTATCTAATCACTTAGTTATCATTCAACTTTCATTTAACCCCCCCCCCCTAATTCTTGGCTGATTTTCGGCTCACATGGCCCCACACCACAAGAACTCTTAAATCCTTACTTTCCCCATGTAATCTCTTTAGAGATTATAGTTGATTATGTTGGTACTATCTTGGACATAAGGACCATTGGTTAAAAGGGGTTTAGAGTGTTATAAGTTCACTATCATTCTCATCATCATCATCACCAACACAAAAACACCTCTCTCCCTCTCCATTAGTCTCGGCCGAACTACTCTCCCCACACAACACCCATTTTCGATTCTTGTTCAAGTATTCCAAGCTTACCTCAAGGTGCACCAAGGTGAATCACGAAGTATGGAACTCACGGATCATCAAGAACCTCTCTAGTTTGCTTTTATCCTCTACATTTTCACCTTGATCTTCCCTAGCTTAAAAGCTAGTGGTAAGCTTCTTTGATCCTTGTTTACTCCATGTTGTTAGTGGTTAATAGTTATATCTTGATGAAAGCATATGAACACTAAAGATCATAAACATAAAACTTGAACATAAGCTTTACATGAGATGAAATAATGCTAGAATGATGTTATTTCGAGTATGCATGATGTTACTTGGTGATTACTAGCAATATGATGATGGATCATCATATGGAACTTGTTAAAGCATGATTAAAAACATGATTTAACAAGTTAGAGGTGATTATGAGCTTGTATGACATAATCGTCTTGTGAATGATTTTCCTAAATAAACCAAGTTTAAAAGACGGTTTTGAAATATCATGATCATTACACTATTTTGGAAATAAAGTAAGTATATGGATACTAGTAACACATGAAAATATTGTAAATAAATATTTTTGTAAAATATGTTCACAAGTTGTGAACATCTAAAAATTCCGAGAATGAGATTTTGAATAAAATAAACACACTTTGGAGGGTAACTAAACCCATTAAACACCCCGCTAAGTTACTACGCGTTTTTATGAAAAAGCAAGTTCATGTTGTTATGTAAAAGTGCATTGTTTTTGCACTTGACTAGTGTAATGTTGTTTGGTAACTTGTTGTTGATTGATTGAATGATTTCCGAAAAGAAAATGATATGCTAATAAGCATGGATACCTCTATTTACAAAGGAGACTCTGGCGAAATTTTCTAAAATTCCAACACTTAGAAAATATTTTCTAAAACAAGTGTTACAAGTATATTTTTAGCTTTGTTTTCGAAATAAACTTCGCCAAAGGTTTTGTTACAAAATACAAAGTATCGGAGGTTTACTTTTACAAGTAAAATGGATAAATATATATTTAGAATATATATATTTTATATTAGAACACTTGTGTGGATACTTGTTTATTTTGTGAGATAGTTATATTATTTTAGGGTAAAATAATGTAACTTAACAATATAACTTGACATTTGAATTGTGTGGTATGTGATAGAAATAATGAGTAAATAAACCGTACGTAGGATACGTGTTATGCATGAGAAACTGATTGTTATCCATACCTTATTAGGACGTGCTTGATTTCTGATTATTAGAGTAACTAATCTAACCGAGCAAACCAAGGTGAGTTCACACACTTTCTAAGGCCTGGGATCCCCGGTGGTTGGGAATGGGTTAAAGAATTAAAACGGAACCTACATATCCTCCTTGGGTAGGATATGTACGGCCATCCTCCATAGGTAGGATGCCAATATTAATCCTGCGTATTCTCCTTGGGTAGAATACGTACGTTCGTCCTCCTTGGGTAGGACAACAATCTTAAAACTTACTAGACAAAACTCTATCATTAAGTCCCTCAATTTATATCGACTTAATCGCCGAGGCCGATGGCGAGCGGGTCATTAGTTAATAGCGCTATTAGGTTTAACAAACCTCACACCGTGCCGTTCGGACGGGTGTGTACTAATGGACTATGGCAAACTGTCAATGATGATAGACATTGACGTAGGGCACAACTATTGTTCGTCAGTTGGTTAAACATATTTTCAACTATGGGGTAACCCCCACGGCAAGTAAGCCAACTAAACAAAAACTATGTTTTTGAAACAACTTAAAACGAACACCCAACCGTGAGCTCACTCAACTATGTTGTTGACTCGTTGTTACATGCCTTACAGGTCGCTAGATGCTTATTGAGCTTGCACGAGGAGGAGGTCGTTGTGGGATATGGATTGTTATGTCCCGTGCTTAATGTTTAATCCTTATGAACCTATTAAACTTACGTTTTGAACTTTAAACTTATGAACTATGAAACTTATGTTTTGGACTTACGTTTTATGCTTCCGTTGTTAACTTAAAGTTGGTTACTTTCTTTTGGTCACCAATTATATTGTGGTTTGTTTTATTTACTTAATTTTGTTTTTCAATATGATTGGTGGCTCGATCCTGGTCATGTCACGCCTCCAAGCGGTGATACTCCGCATTGTGGATTTTGGGGGTGTGACAGCGTTTTTCTGAACTGAGTGTCTTATAGTGTTTTAAACTGAGTTTTTCATGACGTTTTTTCTAAACTGAGTGTTTTATGGCGTTTTAACAGGGTATTTTCATGGCGTTTTTTTTCTGAATTTGGTGTTTTTATGGCGTTTTTTTTAAACACTTAGTTCATGTGTGGGTTTTTTGACAATATTACCCCTTAGTGTAATTTAGCATTATTGCCACATATCAACTCCAAAATCGTTCTCAGCGTTCTCACACTTTTCACCGTTCTCTCTAAATCCTGACCCCTAGTTATACAATGATTGTTATACATATAATTACTTTAGTGATCACGTAATTTCTTTTTGTACGACAAATTTTTTTTATTACCTGCTGTCTATGGTACTTGAACCCAAGACCTCTCTCTCGCAAAGTGTTTAAAGGGTTTGTCTTTGCTAATGGACCACCACCACAAGTAATTACACTACAAGTAATAAGTACTCTAATTATACATAAAATTACTCTTTTTTTTGAACAGTGAGAATCTTTAACTTGTTGTGAGAGAGATCTCACACCTCCTAAACAGAGTGCCCTAACCCCCACTTTAGCCAGGCTATGTTGTCTTAAATGGGTTCACGCTGGTGTCAGAGTTTGGCTAACGGCGTTCCTCGGGAAACCATACCACCCACTACCAGAGGCAGGTTCATGCACCGCCACAAGCGAGAATCTCTCTGGCATAACGCACGGTGGACTAAAACCCGGGGTGGCTCGGGCTCGAATTCTTTACCTAGGGTCTCAGAGAACCAGCCTTCATTGTCTTTATTCACCAAATGTGGCACTAGTGATGATTGAACTTGGGTCTCCAAGAAAAACCCAAGTGTTTCCAACCACTAGACCACAAGTTTACATAAAATTACTCTACAGATCAAGTCATCAATATTACAATTATGCCACCACGTGTTTTCTTCAACTTCCCCACTTCGTACGTTTATTTGATTTGTACCGAATCTCACCCTCTATAAAAAGAAGAAGATGAATTATATATTTGTCTTCCTCTCTTTATTCTTCGTATTATCTCGTATCTACTATATATCTTCATATTAAACTACAAGTATTGTATGTAATAAAACCACAATTCTTAAGATAATATATGTTTTCTGTTTGACATAGATGTATAATAAGATACTTTATTTTTTATAAATTAGCATGTTAAATATCATACATCACGGCTATAAAAGAAAAATCATAATTCAAAATATAGTATATATTTTTTGTTATAGATGTATAATGATATACTTTACTTTTTAATTAGCAAGTATAACATACATAAAGAAAAGGAAAAGAACTTATAAATCCGAATATATTGTTGACTAACTTTGAAGCAAAGCCATTGACGATGAGTCCAAGACTCTAATGTGACAATTCTTTTCTTGGTTTCTTCTCTTCTCATAAAAGCAACCGTTTTCCTTTTTCTTTTTTTATTTTGAATTTTGTCTCATTTTCTTGACTAATTTTGTTAAATGTTATTGATTTATTAGGATGACTAGTGCTAATACCCGCGAATTTCGCGGTGTTGAGAAATGATATGTTTTTTTTAAGAAAAAAATACGATTATACTGATCATAAAGAAACTGTATGCATGAACTTACTATTGAAATTTGAAGTTGATACGATTTGATTTTCTGGTTATAATGGCAATCTGAATTTAAAATAGATAAAATAACAAACGCATTGTACCGGAAACATAAAAAAAGGGTGATCAAAAAGTTGATGTAAGGTAATTGTTTTTTCGGATTTTAAAAAAAAAAGTGAAAGCCTATTACTATAGCACTTATGCTTGCTGGAGTTTCGTAACCAATAACTTGGAATTCGTTTTCGACCAGTTGAAGAAACAATCGTCACCTACGGAAATATGTTCAGCTTCAATTATATCATGCCATCCAACAACACCGTACCTATGTTAGATAAAATATGAAAAAAAATATTAGTAATTCATATACAAATACAGTGAAAGTTAAATAATAAATAAGATAATAAATTGATTGAGAAACCTTATTTGACCATCAATAATGTGTGTACGAAGATTCTTAACCCAAGTATTTCCTTTAACAACTTTGATGTTTACTTCAGAAAACTCATTTAAACCACTTATGTCAGTAATCAATTTGGGAAGGATCTACATTTTGTAAGCACATTAAAAATATGTTAATGTTATTAAATGAAAAAAACTAAAAATAAAAAAAAATAAACATAAAAAAGCATAGTAGAATACCAATTCATTAGATACTGTCATTGCAAAAAAAGGATAGTTAGGATCGTCACTAACTTGTCGATAACCTTCAACATTGGTAATATGTTCATATTCTTGCTCAATCAAAGGAGTGTTGTTTAACAAAACTTGACGACCGTGCTTATTGAATATGGTAATATTAAAATCTTTCACGTCGTTTGTGACAACTCGAACTTTAGACTTACTTTAATGTAACGTTACGTGTCTATGCGATATCTTGAATTAATGAGTGTTGCGTGAACTTTGTGAAAATGTGTAATGTGTTGTGTTTATATTGTATGTATGTATGTACTGAACCGCACAAGGATCGCACAACACACACACCTACACTTGATCGCACAAAGCCGTTGGGCTTTACACCTTGTACGCGGACCAATAGGGCAGCCCATGTAAGGGCCGGCCCACCCCCTCTAAACCGTGTAAACACCTTAGGGACTTGGTCTTTTCTCATTTGTTACACAACACAAGAACACACACCAAGAACCCTAGTCTTTTCTCTCTCTCTCGTTTGCTTGGAACCCGACGGCAAGAGCATCCACTATTCGGATCACCCTCTCTTCTTCTCTAATCCGGTTAGTATTTGATATGTTTGTAATTGTTTGTGTGTGTGTTGATGTTTTCGAATATGTTTGCTTGATGTCCGAGGATTCTTGTTGACATGTTGTTTGTGATAATAGTTAATAATGATTGTGAATCGGCTCACATGGAAGGTTACTATGATTGATTATGTTATTGCATCACGATTAGGATGGTATGGATGTAAACGGCTGAAATATGTTGAACTCGAATGATACACTTAGGTGTTAGGATTGATCCGTATGAATGCCTAGGTGATGTTCTTGTTGATGCTTGTTTCGATTAGGGTTATATGAGTTCATGATAGGTTGGCTTGTTTGATCGATGATATGTTGCTTGAATTGTTGAAAAACTGTTAATTGATTTAATAAAAATGGAAACCGATTTAATTGTGATTAATTGTGTAAAAGATGGAAACTGTGAAGTTGTAACCGAATGCATGATTTCCGGACAATTAAACCGATCGCACAAGACTTCTTGGTGTACAAGAAGTCCAAATCGCACAATATGATCCAATCACACAAGGTGGTCCACTCGCACAAGCTGAACCAGTCGCACAAGGCTGTATGTTGGGCCGAACAGTCCAAGACGTCTATCGCACAAGCTGCATGGGCCGGACAACCTTGGATCGCACAACCCAGCTGAATCGTACAAGATCAGTTGGATCGCACAAAGATTATTTCGTGTTATTTTTGGGCCGTAGGTTATGTTTGGGCTGGGCATTATTGTTGGACTAACCTAATCCGGTCGCACAACATGAACTGGATCGCACAAGATGCTTGTTACTTGTTTTATTTTGGGCCGATTGTTATTGGATCGCTTATGAATATTAATTGGGCCGGATGTTATTGGGCTGAATTAATTATTTACACAATGCTGAATGGATTGTATGATTGTTAAGTGTTGCCATGATCTACGTGCTCATAACGTGTTAATTTATGTGAAACATACGTACAATACTTGAACCCAACCTGACTTGTACGGTAATCCTGTTAGGACGTGATTGACCACTTTTAAATCAAGTAACTTTGGTATAATCTGCCGAGCAAACCAAGGTGAGTTCATTACATTTTCTCAAGCATGCGTCCCGGTGGTTTGGGACAACTGGTAAACATTGGAAGGGAAACTTGGGGTAAACAACTGAAACATGGAAACAATCATTTACCGGAATTGCCTGTAAGGCAATGGGGTAATTAGTTGATAGCGCTATTAGGTTTGGCACCCTCACACCGGGCCGTAAGGACGGGCGTGAACTAATTACTGAGACAACTTGTAACGCGGATATAAGACCTCCTACAGCTTGTCAAGGTTGTTTGATACCTTGACTTTGACCAATGCCTGTAAGGCATTGGGGTTAGGCATTCCCATCATTGACGCTGCATACGGTACAACAAACGAATTAACAACGATATCAGAACCAAACAACGAGTTGATTTAACTAATATCTGGTAACTTCACACGTAAGCAACACCTTGAACTCACCAGCGTAGTCTGACACACTTGTTTGCATGCTTGTAGGTCGTTAACTTTGGAATATGGACTTGCTATCTGGGCGTGCTGGAGTGGTCATGGATCGAAGCTGCTGGATTAATTATAATTGATACATTGGTTTTGAGTTTATTTTGAAACGATTACTAAACGACTTATCGTATGCTTCCGCTACATAACTTTTGGAAATTAATATTGTGTTGACATTTAATCTTGGCGATTAATGACATGTTTTATTCAAATATTTACGATTGGTTCAATGTGATTGGTGGCTCAGACTCTGATGTGTAACACGCCTTGCGGGGTTTCCGTTGGTGGTATTTTGGGGGTGTTACAGTTTGGTATCAGAGCCACTGGTTATAGTGAACTAGGTTTTAAAACGTTTTGTAAAACCAGACTATAACCGAACAACTTCGAAAATCGATCATGACACTCAGCACCAGATTGCAAGGTTCGTTTCTCTCTCACTTTATACATTACTTGCTTAGCAGTTACACACCCACAACGTCTATGAATTGAAACGTTTAACACCATAGTGACTTGATAGTGTGACACTACTCTTCGACTCATGTGAACCATAGACCTGTGATATCAGCTGTTGTGTTATTTGAACGGGGGAAACTTCGAGCGCAAGCTAAGAGGCTCTGAGATGAACATGCAAATCGCCTTATTATTATGGGTGCACACTTAATAATAACGCGGGGTGCATGCAAGTCCCAGTGAGGCTTATCGAGCGTGAGAAGGGTTCTGCCTTACTATGTGTGAACTTGGTAGTACGTAAATATCAGTGTGATACTT